>NW_019268212.1:300512-305951 GCF_002742605.1 Olea europaea var. sylvestris
AATTTTTTTTTTTTTTTTTTTAACGAGGTGTCACAGCTTGCGCCAGACTATATCCTCGTCCTTGAACCTCCGGCCCCTCAGCTGCTCAGGGAGGTAAATCAGGATGTGTCCTTGTTGGTTCCCAGGTTCCCACATGACTTTTACTCCTTCCCCAAAGGAAGCCTCCTCCATGGTGATTAATCCACCAATAATTCCTCCTTTATTGGATCAAAGGTTCCCACCAGGAATCGAACTCTCCACGCTTGGTTTCAGAGTCCCACAATGTGATTGTTCCGCTAACTTGGATGTGCCCTAGGGGGCTTTTCTTGGACACAATTAATTGCACTCAAGGTTGTGAAAGAGTTGCTTCTGCAAATAGAAAGACAAATAATCATGTCTCTATTGCTAGATATATGAAAACAGTATACTGACTGAAAGTTTTTAATGAGGCATTTCGGTTGTGAATTCTACTTTAACAGTAAAACATAAATTAAAATCCTCATTTTCAGATTTCATGCTACATCATTGATCCGCAATAACCTCTATCCGCCAATCAAATTTTAACACCAATTCACTAAATTCCTATATAAACCATCTGCTAACCACTTCATCTCCATAAAAGCTTGGTATTTTTTCACAAATTCCAGTTTTCAATATGAATTCATTTCTTTGGTTTATAGTAAAATTCAACGGGCAAAGCCTCCACTAAGGGAGGTAGAGGGAGGCCAAATGCATTGAAATCCTATGCCAATCCAGTAAGGTTAGTGTCGAATTCCCCCTGGGCAGAATCACTCGATTTCTCCAAAATGGCCTACTCATTCTCTTATACTTCCTTATCCAAACTTATGTTTACTATCAATACCAATCTTAATCACACAATCTACCCCATGCTCAGACCATTTTTGACTACATTGATGGCATAGAGAATAAACCTCCGAAAGAAGTTGATTCCCCCCATCCCAGAATCTAAACCCTCACACGAAACTGTGGCCAGGGTTCTTTAATCCTTCCCACCATGGATCAGCTACTCATGGATATTTGGACTTCCAAAGAGGAGCAGGTAGTTAGAACATCAGTGTCAATACTCTCAACTATTGTTACAGAAAATAAATCCGTTGTAGAGGACGTCAAGAGAAAGGGATTACAGTTGTCTGATTTGGCTACTGCCCTTAAGAGAAATGTGCATGAGGCTGTTATTCTTATATATTTAATAAATCCATCTCCAGCCGACATCAAGACATTAGAACTTTTACCTTGTTTGGTCGAGGTTGTCTGCACCTCACAAAGTTACAAGGTCGGTGTAAGATCGCTTCTGCTTACATCTCCAGCAGCGTCATTGATGCTCATCAAGGTACTAGTAACTGAATTTGACTATGAAACAAGTAATGTGCATGTAGCAGCAATCAGCTCGCCCAGAGTACTTTCCGGGCTCCTTCATGTTCCAAGACAAAATAACCTCGAAGAATTCGTTTCTTTGGCTTCTATTCTTGTCAAGTGTATGCGGTTTGATGGACAATGCAGAAAATACATATTAGAATCTTCTCCGGTGGCTACTTTTGTATCTCTCCTATGGAGCAACCAAAAGCGTGCAACAAATATAGCACTAGAATTTTTCCTTGAATTGCTTCGAATGCCAAGGTATGCCATAATGCTTGAAGCCCTCTTAGTTTCAGCTTCATAAAGAATAAGGCACTCTTAACTAGTCATTATGTCGAACTACATGCACTGCCAAGGAAATCCCTTGTAGCTTTATATAATCTTAATTACGACATGATATATGTTTATTTTTAAGTTTTTGCTAGTAAGCTAAACACAGAGTCTGAGCTGCAGAGTCACCGAATGAATGATTCCAGTTACTCGGTGGGCTAATGAGATATCTTCTTGCATCAGCTCGTCAGCCATAAATTTACTGAAGCAAATACAAAATGAAGGAAGCATCGACAGTATGTGTGCTCTATTGCTACTCATCCAGAATTCCGATCCTGACTACATGCTTCTAGGGGCAAATTTGTTATTGCAGTTGGAAATGCTGGTAAGTTTATTTATTACTAAAACGTGCATAATCTCACATGCTATCAGCGACTTCTAGAGATTTTATTTCCTTTCCATCAATTACCTATCTTATGACATTTTCTGTAGTAAATAAAAATGAGGATCTGAGCCCTACAACTTTGATGAACAACAAGTAAGATTTCACCTGTTTCACACAATATCTCATAGTTTGTTTACACATGATTTTTCAGAATATGTTCCTATGGATAAAATGGTCAAAAGGGTTGGAAATAGATACAAGTAGCAGCATCTAATCAGATAAACCCCTTTTTTACGTCCCTATGTCACCCGTGTGGAAACATGGGAGTGAAGGCATCCAGTGAATCAGCTGAATTTAGTTCACGTGCTCACCATATTTTTACAATAAAATTAGATGCACTGGCATAAGACTACCACCATATATTCTTGGAAATGCTCAGACTGTTATTTTAAAAGATACTTAATATGCAAAACATGAACGAGTGACAGTTTAGTCCACATAGTACAGCATCTTCTTCACTTTTCATAACTGAACTCATAGAATTTATACACTTAATTAAGAATCTGATAGTGCAATTTTCTTTTAGTCCTATATTAGGTTGAATTGTTACTTAATTGGCTAGATGAACAATTTTTTTTTCCAGGAAGATGCATGAGCAAAATGCATACATAGGGAACAGGCTGTGGACGCGCTTCTTGAGCCACTGACATGTGAAGAGAACACTGTCACACAGTCATTGTCGGCATTCATCCCATCAAATTTGGGCGGAACTTTTTCTTGGACAGGGGAGTCATTTACTGACACGACCCGTCCCGACTCAACCTAATTGACTCGACACGTGTTGTACGCCAGTAGTAGATGCCAGCTAAATGCCGGACCTACCACCAAGGCAAACTTGACCTATTTTGACTGTGCTAATTTCTATGAAAATTTTGATAAAATTTCCCTTGTAACATAGACAAAACCAACCTGAAAAATTATCAAAATCTCAAATAGACATTTAAACCAAAAGTTTTGAAAACCACCACTTCCTCTAATACCACCACAACTACTACAGAATATAACAAAATTCGACTGAATATTTCTACAACATTATCATGTCAACATGCAAGTATTACATCACTTACAAACCCTTCTACGAATATGCTTGTCACCCAAAATTAGACAATTACTTAATAAACATAAGTCTCCCAACTATTCATTACATACTTAGGAAACGGTCTCTTTTGCTTCAGCAGGCTTTTCCAAATATCTCAAAATCAACCTTCTCCTGATAGGAAAATATGTTAAAAAGATATGAGTTTACAACTCAGTGAGTGGATAATTGAAAATAAATAAACTTTTCCATTTATGCTATTTTCTGAAAATTCTTGCACTATTTAACGTTAAGAACTTCTGAAAAATAGTAACACTTTTAAAAAAAAAAACCAAACATAATCATATCATAATTTCTTGGACATAATTCTAGAAAGGCAACTGTATAACATAATGACTATAAATACTCTGATATCCATGAAAAATTATGAAATATTACTGCCTTAATATTATAAGCTGAAAGTTTTATTCTGAAAACTGAATTAACTGAATTCCATAATCTGAAATCTGATAATAGAATAAATACTGAAAAATCAGACCAAAAAGAGTACCCAATGAATAGCCTTACTCATGTACAGAGTAATCTCGATGTACAAGGCAAAGTTATTCAAATCTGATAATCTGATATCCTGGTCATACGTACGCAGAGCTGCCCCAAAGGCTAATCACCCTAGTACACGGCCCAAAGCCTATGTGTGTACGAGAGTGGGCCCCAAAAACCTCTGATAATCTGGTCATACACTATGAAAACACATTCACAATAGTGCAGAGCGGGTAAAATCACTGTAACTAGTCATACACTGTGGAAACACATTCACATCAGTGCAGACTGAGATAAAATCACTGGGTACTTTCTGATGGTTTTAAAATAACTTTAACTATAATGAAATATTTATATTCATATAACATGCTAGTCAAATAATTTAATTGAACTGAATTTAACTTTAAAAGCAATTGTTAATAAAATCCAATTTATTCTAAAAATCATGCTATGAAGTCAACTTTATACAATAAATAACTTTAAAATTTAATGAAGACTTATTTCTGAAAAATAAGTTTTATCCACTCACAAGGTATGAGCTACAAGTTAGATAGACTGATAGACGTTTCCAATCGCCTCGTTACCTCCTGAAATACGATAATGATAACCAATTTATCCACTATCAAATCGAGAAACCTTAATATCTAATAATAGAAAATAATTTAAATGCTCATGGTACTTAAATAAATTCTCAAATTTTCCTTTATTAATTGAAGCTAATCACACCTTATAATCCCTTGGTTAATCACTAATTTATCAACATAACCATCATTTCAAATTTAAAACTAATTTTACTCTCCAATCTAATGAAACTAGTAACCACAATTCCACCCACATAATATACATTTGTTCCATAAAATCAATTCCCAAGTGAAATATTTCATTTATATAATCACTTCATAATTAATTAATTAAAATCCCCAAAATCGGATTCTAGGGTTTTCCCAAAAATTTCACATCTTCATACCTTGCTGAAAATTTGAAATGAATAATCCCCACACTTGAGCTCCAATTCGTGCAATATCCCTAAAATTCGACATATTATTCAACAAGTTAAAACCCTAAAAATTTTAACATAATTCATACTTTATCACCTAAAACAAAAAGAAAATTTCAACCCAACTTGAAGATATCAACCTTACCTCCTTTCCTCTTCTTTTTCCCTTCTTCTTTTCCTTTTTCTTTTCCCTTTTCCCTTCTTCTTTTCCTCTTTTTCTCTTCTTTCTCGGTCTCTGCTTCCCGTAAGTTACTCTGTGTGTGTGTGTGTGTGTGTGTGTGTGAAATAGGGCGAAATGAGAGAAAATGGGTCAAAGGTTTGAATTAATTGGTCCACTAACCCATAATTGCACAATAAATCCCTTAGCTTCACTTTTTAGTAACATTTAATCCTTTAACTTCCAATAGTATATATATAAATTCCAAACTTTTAAATATATTCAATTCAACCCTTATATTTTGCCAATTGCAAAATAACCCAAATAAAATATTTTATTTTATTTTAGTCCTTGATTGACTTTGACCTTGACTAGTCAATATTTGAATTTTTGACTATAAAAATTGGATTGTAACATATACAACAGCTTGGTTGGTGAAAAAATCCAGTTTGACCTCACTGGATCACAAGAAAATGATAAGGAACTGTGACTTCCTGGATCAAAGCCTACAGGCAAGTTTTTGTTCAAGTTCTCATTGAATCACCTGGTATTGAAACAAGCAAATCTTATATATTTAACTTTCATCATGCGCACTTATGGAAATTATGCACGTGTCAAAAAAATGAATTCAACCTCTA
>NW_019268212.1:306007-327910 GCF_002742605.1 Olea europaea var. sylvestris
GGGGGGGGGGGGTAAAACAAATATATGGCTCCACTCTTTTATAACTTAAGCTTTTAGTAGAGGTGGTTCAATATGGTATATGAAACAGGCAAGGCCATGTGTTTTAACTCTAGCTGCTATCCATCTATAAAAATTTCGCACATTCAAGCCTTTGATAAAAAACGAATCAAACCTGCACATAAGGGGGCATTGAAGATTAAATTAAAGTAAATTAATCTGTCCATCTCTAATAGCTTAAGCATTTAGATAAGATGCTTCAATAGTTTTAGATTTTTAAAAAGAAGTTAAAGTAGCTGCATGAACTTACAGGACTCTGGGATAGATGCCTGGTGCAGCAAAATCGCACAGCATATATTAAATTTCTGGAGGCAGGACATATATGTAGTGGAGCTGTAACTGCCCTCATCTATTACACAGGACAGCTTTATAGTGGATATGCAGATGGTTCAATCAAGGTTTGTGATATTTCTATGGTTTTCCTGCTTTTGAACGCATGGAAACATCATGATTACACTAGAGAATACAAGAAAGACTACTTTTGTTGGGGAGGCGGAGAATGAGGAAGAGAACCAGGTCAACGTTTAATTGGGTTTATGTAATAATTAAATGGTTCTTGACTAACATTGCATTAGAAACAGATGGAAGAGTAACTATATTTAATGGAAACAATGTTAAAATTGGTGTTAATATGGTTTGGAGCATCAAAGGACAGAAGGCCACTCTTGTAGAGGACATCAAGGAGCACAAAAAAGCCATTACATGCTTTTCACTTTATGAACCAGGGAACTGTCTTTTGAGTGGATCTGTTGACAAAACGATTAAGGTAATAAAATTCGTGAATCCTAGTCAAACTCTCATAGTAATCAGAGAGATAGAAATAGGCGAACTATTTATCTGAATGGACATCTTTCTGTTCTACAGATTTGGCAAATGGTCCAGAGGAAACTTGAACGCATCGATGTAATACCAACAAAAGAATCAATCAGAAGTATAGATTCTTGGGGTGAACTGATTTTCGCAACTACCCAAAGCCATAAAATGAAGGTACAACTATAACAATAGAGACATTAACAATAGAGCATGTGAATTACGAGATGCACGCGTGAAGTGCATGAGGGTAGCCCAGGGGAAGTTGTATATAGGCTGCATGGATTAAAGCATACAGGTTAGTTCGATTCTCTTTTCCATCTGAACATATATTCAAAGATTGAATGGGGAGTCTTACGCTACTTCATTCAGGAGTTAGTTATAACAAACAGCCGGCATGCAGCTAGAGATCAAAGCACCCTCGAAGAGTTGGATGCAGAACAAGCCCATAAATTCAGTTGCTATATACAAGGACCGTCTATATAGCGCAAGTTTAGTCCTCCAGGGTTCAAAAATCAAGGTAACAGAAATAAATAGCTAATTTGAGTTAATGTAAACACTTTCTTATTGATTGGGCAACCAATCCAGGACTGGAGAAAAAACAACAGTCCCCAATTATCTGTGTTGCCAGAGAAGGGAGCAAGCATTCTTGCGATGGAAGTAGTGGAGGATTTTATATACCTAAACTGCAGCACATCAATGAGCAGCCTTAACGTAACCAATGCACTACATTTACTGTGATAGATTAAACCTCAATCCCTAATCCCAAGAACAATAATAAAACAGAAAAGAAATGAGAAATGTTTCATAATGGTTCACCCTCAATGTGAAAGCTATATCTACTTTGCGACTGCTAAGTTTCCATTATAATCAAGTTTAACGACAGGAGATCTCACACTTCTCTGTCTTTTATTGCAGGCTGAAGAGGGCTTCCCCTCAGATCCTTCATTAACATAGTAACTAGGGCAACCTAATACAAAGTATAAGGACACGCTATATAACAAAAATAATAATAATAATAGTAATATAGTTGCTACCACGCAGTCAAGATTTACAATATATTAAATGTAATAATCATTTGGCTGTTGAGTCTTTTCTAACAATCTGGTGTCATCAACTGAGTTATTTCTATGAAGCAGATATGGTTGAGAGGGACACAATACAGAGTTGGCAGACTATCAGCTGGTAGCAAGATAAGAAGCCTACTTTCAGCCAACAACACGATTCTATGCGGTGCAGAGACAGGATTGATCAAGGTTCGTTAACAATCATAGCTTCAATTTTCTTATCGACTTTTCTATAGCCCCTCGAATTATTTATCAATCTAAAAAAAATAACAGGGTTGGATTCCCCTCTAGCAGAAGATCGCACAAGTCTTCAATTCAAGCTCATACCAGTAATTTTTGAACTTAGTATATTTTTGTGTATAAAGCATATGGAAAGAGTGATTCTATGATAAAAGAGAATTGCCAGACGTTTATTCCGTACTTCCCTGCATAATTTGATGGCCCTGTAAATTGATTGTATACCTCAGTATAATGCAAGTATATTATACAAGATCAGTCATTTTTTCTTCCACAAGAATATGTAAATGAATTCAAACTCTCAAACTGCTTTATTTATTTCGAGTTAAGAGAACTTGGGGGGGATTAAGCTAGGAACTCACTTTTGCCGCCCACGAACTGTTACTCATGATACTCATGCTACTGTTGTGCAACCTAAATCCAATGATTCACCTACTTGGAAAAGGATGTTAACCTGTCAGAAAAGATATAGAACGCTTCACTGCATCCAGATTGGATATTGGGTATCTCTGCAAGGATTGATAATTTCATTGGGGACAAACCTCTCAGCATCATTTGGGATTTTGCCCTTCCTGAGCCATTCAAAACATCCAGTTCAGGAGTTTAAAAGTGATCACAGATTCTGGGTAAGTCATTGGGAGCAAATTAAAAATAAAAAAAAAATAAAATAAAATAAAAAAATAAAAAAATGGTTGTTTTACTATGAATGCCTCAACCATGATATTGAAATCTGCCCAAATTCGGATATGAAAAAGACTATCAAATATTTAAAAGGAGAAAAATATCTGTTGGGCAGTTTGTCCAAGAATTGGGCCACATGCCATTTTTAAGGCCATAAAAGTGACGGCTTGTTCAAATGACGTGTTACAATTTCCTTTAAAATAATACACATATAAATTCCGAAAAGACGAAAAGAGGAAATCAAAGAAAAATGGGGGAAGGGAAGGGGAAGTTTGAAATCATCAGGGAATGCATCGTGGAGCACAAGCTTCGAACTGTTGGTAATTATATCAAAATCCCATTTTTGCAATTATATGGTCTTGAATTTTTGGGGGAAATCTCTAGGCAACTGGAATTATGGGTTCGAAGGCATACAACTTTTTTTCTTTTTCTTTTGTGGCCTTGAATTTTTAGTATTGATTTTGTGGGAAATTGGGCAAGTGGAATTTTGGGTTCGATGGCATTCAATTGGTCTCAACCCAATATGAAAACAAGCGTAAAGATAATTCATGCTAGGAATGTTTTTCTGCAATTTTGCAAATTGATGATTTCGATTGTTTAGTACCTGCAGTATTTGCCATTTTCATTTTTGTTGTAATGATGCTATAGAAATTATATATGACTAATCATTATTATTATTATTTGGGTTTAAAGAAATGGAGATATGAATCGTTTCTAACATTTCTGCTTCAAATGTGCTAAGTTTTTTGGGCAACATAGGCTAGGACAATGGAAGTTGAATTGGTGGTGATGTATATGTGAGATGGACTTTGTTATTTGTACATCTGGGGTTAACACCCCGGATGACACTCCCCTCACAAGAGGAGGCTTACAATTATTTTATTATGTGTGGACCCCCTCTCTTGTGAGGGGAGTGTAATCCGGGATGTCAACCCCGAATGCACAGATAGCTTTATTGATGTGAGATAGGACTAGTCAGTATAATCATAGAATTAGAATGAGAGTGAATGTAATACATAGTCAAAAGACAATGTCTACAAGTATATATATTATAAAAAATAAAAAAAATAAAAAAATAAAAAAAAAGCCCTATTAAGTTGTCTGTTGTAGACCACGGTGGTGTTGAACATCTTTATTCGTTAAAGTTACAAAGGTAAGTTATGTTTCATATTATTGAGTTTTCAGAAGATAAAATGTGGATGAGATTATGAAGATATAAGCCTTAAGATAGAGAATTAATTGTTTCAATAGTCACTGAATTTAGACTCATATCCTTGATTGATCACTAAAATTTAAAATGTCGAGTTTTGGTCATTGAACTTAAGTCTATGTTTACAATTGCTCATCGAAATTTAATATATTAAGTTTTGACTACTAAATTTTGAAAAATGCAGTACATTAGTCACTATCATAACTGTTGAATAGTGAGTAATATACAATATTTTTCAAAGTTCAGTGATCAAAACTTGACATTTTTAATTTCAGTGAGTAATCGAAAATATGGATCTAAATTCAATGATTAAAATCCAACATTTTAAATTTCAGTGACCAATTAAAGATATGAATCTAAGTTCAGTGACCATTGGAACAATTAACTCTAAATAGATAAGTGTTCACGGCTGAAATCGATAATGAAAAATGTAAGGATATAGGTATTCTCCAATATGTAGAATGAGCACCAATGGAGGATTAAATAAGTTGGAGACACTTTAATTGGCTAATATAGATTTAATATTTCTCCTATTCAGAAGAAAAACACAATTGTTGTTGAATGTAGTGGATTCTATGGAGGTTAACCAAAATTAATATGGCTTAAGACAACCAAAGATGTAGTTTCATTAGACATCTTAGAAGGCATATCTCTTGAAATGGAGAAAAATGTTTCATGTACCCTATGCTCTACTTATTGGGAATAAAGCTTACTTGTTATAGTTGCTCTTGTAGCTCCTTTTTCGTTTAGCTAAATATCATATATTCACAGAGATTTTGACGAACAAATTATTAAGTGTTGCAATAAAATTAAACATGGGAAGATGAAAGAAATGATGATAAGGTACCCAAGAACAAAAATAAAACTAATCACAAGCTACTTTAAAGGGTGGGGAATGGAATCGACGAGGAAAATGATTATAATGAGAAAGGTCTGGCATGAAGTTGGACCTATAACTGAAGAAACATTCTGTTCCGGGAATTATGATGTTCAATGCCAGCAAGGGGGGAAGGAAGAATACAGTTTATATTGTTTCCTTTTGAACTTTGAATAATTTCATAGGTACAGTGAATTATTGATAGAAATGATACAGGTGCTGTGTTGGCAACATCCCTATGGTGCAATTTCTATGTTTGTTATGTCAAAAATCAATGAAAATCTACCAAGTGTTTCCCCGTAAAAATTCTGTCAATTTTTTTGTACGTGTAGCAAAACTATTGAAATCTATGAGCTGCAGTCAATGGAGGTAGCTAAGATTGATTATTGTGTCTATGGGTATTACATGTTGGCTTCAAAATTACAAACCAAGGAGAGAGAGGGGATTTTGTTTTCTTTATGATCCAGTGTGAACTAATGCAGAAAGAGATTTATAATCCATTGCCATTGCCCTCTTTTCACTGCTGAAAGAATTTCCGAAGTAATTTGTATACTAACAAACTGTAGCTTGTTTAAAATAGCCTAAAGTTTGCAAGTGTGAAACGAAGTATTTTCTTCACCGTTGGTTGGCTTGATATGTTATATGGTTTTTAACAGAATATCGACCAAAGAATTGATGCTCGGCTTGATAAGATGAACTCTCAAGTTGATTATTGTTTCCATTGTTGTACTCTTCAGGTCTTGAAACGAAGTTGTGTTTGTTATTAGTTAGGATTATAAGTACACGAAGCATTTTGCCTTTCTGATGAAGATCAACAATTTTCTTCAAAGTCTATGCTTCATATGGATGCAAGAGTTTTTAACAAGGAATTTATAAGAATGAAAGTCAAAAAGGAATCAGCTTTCATGATGTTTTTGTTTTCTCAGTTCGACTTATCTCTGTGTGTGTGTGTGTGTGTGTGACTTAAATTTTAATTTTTTTAAAGTAATAATTTTATTTATTTATTTATTTCTAATAAGAAGAGGTGAAAGGAAATTGTGGGAATTATCGTCTCAAATGTGATAATTTTACACTATTGTTCTTGGCCCATGAGAATTCTATTTTCAATGAAAGTCCTCATAAGCCTTTTAAATTTTACAAAAGTCTATAAGGATGTGTTTAATTGCATTTATTTTTCATGAAAAATACCAAATTTCCACCCAAATTTCTACTTTGGAATGTTTGATTTTTTTTCATTTAAAATATTTTCCAACGTTTGAAAATATGCTTAATTTTCCTTGTTATTAAGGAAAATACTTTCTTCGAGGAAAATAGGTTTTTATATTCATCAAAATAAGGAATATATTTTCTTTTTTAGGTAATATTTTCCATGCTAATCAAATACACCCTAAAAGTTTTAAATGAGAAGTCTATAGAAGCACGAAAGACTTTCATTAATACCAAACAAATCCATAAACAATCCACAAAATCCATAAAAATCATCACTTAAAAAAAGTTCATAAAAGTTCTAATTGAATACACTTACAAAAATCTACTTGAGAACAACTCTTCATGTTAAAACCATTTCAAAATTATGTACGATACATTTTAATGTTTATAAAATAACTTATTTTTATAATCTACTCATGTTTTAAGCTAAGGCAAACAAGGTCTAAAAATGTGGAAATTAGTTAACGGAAAGAAGCAAGAGTCACGCCACAGACAACAATCTTACGGCGAAATTTCATGCAAACCCTCCTTCTCCACCATGTCTTTTTCCAATAATGACCTCTCTCTCACTCTCTCTCATATACAAACATGTATCTATAGTCTACATGCACTGATGCCCCATATTTTTATCAACAAAAACCCACCTGGTTTTCTTTCGAATCCTACATTTTCAAATCTTCATTATATACAATGAAATTAAGAGAAAAATCATTTGGAAGAGACTGATTTAGGAGAAAATAAGATATGGGTTCTGATCGGTTGTTGAAAATAAGTTATATTAAGAAGCGTCAGAAGAGAATTTCTGTGACGTACCCTTTTTACTATATGCTTCAAGAGCAAAGATTATTGTGTCTTTTTTGTTGGAATTGCAATATCGTGTATGGTTTTCACTATCACTCCCTCTGTTTTGCCGTTGCATTATGATTGGATTGCTGAATCTGATGAACCCACTCAATTGCCTTGAAGGATTGCATATGAGTTGCGCGATGGAATTGGGCATCACAACGAAGGTATTACCAATAAAAATCGTGGCAATTTTTGTTTTGTTTTTGTTTTTTTTAATGCATTTTTTTATTATTTTATTCTTGAAAACTAGATTTCAAACTGATAGTTTTTTGGCTTTTTTTTTTGCCATGTTGAGATTATTTATTGGAAAGTGGATTTAGGGAAGGTTTAGGCTCAAGGTCAAGTATTAATTTCAATCATGCATTTATTACTAATGTTCATTATTATGCAAACATTTTGTGGGACCACTGTTCAGCACAAATCATGGGTTAATTTTAGCTTTGGTGTATTGTTCAATTATTTTTTCTAATATGAGTTAATGGGTACTGTGTGGTTATGCAGAAAAGTTTCAATGATTTGTTTTTGTTTAAGTATTTGATCTTTCGTGTGGGAATATGAAAATATTACTCTATTTGGTGAAATGTATCAGTTATTTGTAGTGCTATGGAAATTCTCAATATTTTTGTCCTAAATTTTTTTCTCACTGTGAGAAATCAATTGGTTGTCTTTGTAAGTAAATTCATTTATTAGGTAAGAAATCTACTTGAACAAATTGCAATAGACATGACCATATATTCTTACATTTTTTGAGTGAAGTGTCATAGAATGAATGATCGCCATCCTAGTTTTGCTTTCAACAAATTGGTTATGTGAGTCTAAGCTTTCTATTTGTCAGTCAGATACCAATTGCTTGGCAAAACTTCGATAAATTAATAAGAGATAGATTAAGGTGTAAGAAATATTTGTGCCCCTTTTTGCATGCGTGTTTAACTGTTTTCTCATTGTCCTACAACTGAGTAAGAATTTACAATATATATGTATTATCAATCTACGATGCAATTTGTTAGAACATATTTTCTTAATGGATATTATTCAGACCAAAATGGAAAATGGAGTTAGGAGATGGGATCGCAGGTGTGCCTTTTTATGTGCACATTTCTTTCATGGTCATTGTTTCACTGGTTTAGATATGATGCATCCGAGGTAGCAAGCAATAGCACTAAAACTTTGATATTGCACTAGTATTTTGACAAGAACTTGATGGTGATGCAGGTGGAAAAGTTCCTCTGGGGTTGAAAAGTAAAAGTTTAAGGATTTTGGTTACTGGTGGAGCTAGTTTTGTGGGGAGCCATTTGGTGGATCGTTTGATTGCTCGTGGCGACAGTGTGATTGTGATTGATAATTTTTTTACAAGACATAAGGAAAATCTTTTATCCCACTTAAACAACCCCAAGTTTGAGCACATTGGACACGATGTAGTTGAGCCCATTCTGCTAGAGGTGGACCAAATCTACCATTTGGCTTGCCCTGCATCTCCTGTTCATTACAAGTACAACCCTGTCAAGACAATTATGTCCTTTTTAGGTCTTCTATTCTAATTAAAGACTTCTTGATTTAAATCTTTAACCGTACTTTCAATTTGAAAGGGAATGTAAAGGTTCACATTCCACTAGTTAATCTTCTGCAGAACAGCATCTTCCAAATATCACTCTAAAATCTTAAAAAGGTAATTTCTGAAAATCCTCGATTACGAAATAAAATACTCTTCAGCTTGATTTTATGTACTGTCCCAGAGTACTTCACCATATTGTCCCCATGTTTAAGTCTAGAATTTGACATGGAAACATGTTAGACTAATTGACACCGTCATGTCCTTGTGCTTCACATGCATGCTTACATCAGTATGGAATTCTCATGAGAATTATGCTGGTCTGCATTCAACTTTTGGTGTTCTGTAAGATCCCTTAACTATATTTGCTAGAGATCGCAAGACCAATGTGATGAGCACACTAAACATGTTAGGGTTAGCAAAGCGGGTTGGTGCCCGATTTTTGCTTACAAGCACTAGTGAGGTGTATGGTGATCCTTTGCAGCATCCACAAGCCGAGACTTACTGGGGCAATGTCAATCCAATCGGTGAGTCAGCTAAGATGACTTGTTAATTTTAGACTACGTCTTGTGTTTATTCCATGGAGATACGGTCAAAAGGAAATTTATTTTGTTTACTTTATGAATGAGAATTTCATCATCATTTGATACTAATTTAGGATCTAGAAGCTTGTTTTTGGAGTGTATTTGTATATCTTGTCTCTATAGCTATATTTATAGTGTTCACTCAGAGCATAGTTTATTTTTTTATTTGTTTACTTAAAGGTTCATCTCACTTCAAGAACGAATAATTTGGAGAACTGAGAAGTCGATATTCACTAATCAAATTTGTTATCCAATTGGAAGTATTATTTCACCTCCATTAGTTTTGAATTGGAAGCATGTGTTAGAAGTTGTTATGATGAGGGCAAGCGTACTGCTGAGACCTTGACCATGGATTACCACAGAGGATTTAACCTCGAGGTCCATTGCCTTTAAATTTTTCCGTCCAATAGTTTGAGTTATTAGGAACAGAAATATGATTTAATTGTTGTTCAGGTGAGAATTGCTAAAATTTTCAACACTTATGGTCCACGTATGTGCATCGATGATGGACGTGTTGTCAGTAATTTTGTTGCCCAGGTTTGTTCAAATACCGCTAGTTCATCCTTCTTTTGTATCTCCAGTGCATGTTTATTGTGCAGTGCTAGACAATGTAACAAAAATAAGATTTTAGTCTTTTTTTTATTCCTTTATAATGTTCGATACTATATAATCCTTACCAAAACAAGACATTAATTTTCTTTTTCCTTGAGAAGTGATTATGAAGACCAGTAATTGGAATTAATGCACGACTAATTTTTTATAATTGCTTTGTAGTCATGTTATAAAGTGTTTGTTCGGGCCTTAAGAGAAGAACCTTTGACTGTTTATGGGGATGGAAAGCAAACAAGGAGCTTCCAATATGTTTCTGATTTGGTAAGTTGTCTATGTTCCTGCAATCTTTTCTCTTGAGTCATTCATCTTTTCTGCAGTCTTACTCTAAGAGTTATACTCCTAATTACATTCTTCCATTACCTTATCTCTGATTATGGGTCTTTTAGATTATTATTAGCAAGATATGACATCTTTTTAACACTGATAGACATCACTTTGTAAGAATGGAAGTCTTGTAACATCATCCAATCATGATCACAAATGGACACTAATTGAAAGTTAGAGTTTATTGGGGCCGGCCCAGGGGCCAAGCCACCTAGGGCCTCAAAAAATGTGGCTTGGGCCCAGGGTCTCAAAACTCATAGTAATATCATTATACCAGTACAACAGTCCAAGTCTATACCAACAATTCAGCAAGGCCTCAAAATATTGTTACAAGTGTAAAAAAAATATAGGGCATCAAAATAATTTTTCGCTTAGGACCTCTAATTTCTCAGGGCCGACCCTGGAGTTTATCAATATTAGTAGATAACAGTACATAAAATGAGAGGACAATAGGGCTATAAACAATCTTGTACACAATCCACCAAACTCAATTCAAACCTTTCTTAATAAATTTCATTTGTTCTTTAAAAGTTGAATCGATTTGTCCCTTGATCATTCACTCCCATCTGGCGTGATGCACTTCTCCATTTGTTGACTAATGAAATTCTGGTAGAAAACTGAACTACCGAGAAATTTATTTTACATTTGTTATGAGCAGGTGGAAGGTTTGATGTGACTAATGGAAGGAGATCATGTCGGTCCTTTCAATCTCGGGAACCCTAGTGAATTTACCATGCTTGAACTTGCTCAGGTTGATTTATTACTCTAGCACATGAGAATTACACATGCATCATATTCATATATTCATGTGTATAGGGGAAAAAGAACCAAACAACGGTCTATACCATCTTACACAAGTCATTATAAAGCAATTAATGGCTAATGAGAAGATGATGATATACATCCATGCACAGTCTTCAACTCTCCTCATGTTTGTATGTGTACAATTTGAAAGAAAAGAGTACATAGGGATGGAGTTCTCAAATATTTAACTAGAAAAATATAATTTCTCAAAAATTTCAACGTAGGTAGACTCATTTTCCATGACTTTTTAAAAAGTCAAAAGGAACTATTTAGACCCAAAAGCTGGTTTTGGACCCGTTAGGCTAATTTTATGGAAGTGCATCCGATAGTTAGAAGAAATTTTAAAAGAAGTTGAACAAATTTGACTTCCTTTAAAAGTAATTTTGGAATAGGAAGTACTTTTAAAAATTGGTTTTCAAACAAAAATTAAGATAGCTTCCTCCAAAAGTTCTTCTACAAGAAGTAAAAGCCATGTCAAGTGGGCCCATAGTTGATTTAGGATATGCATGAAGTTTTGAATATGTTGTTGTAGTAGTTGGGTGCTAATTGTATGGCTTATAGGTTGTGCAAGAGACAATTGATAAAAATGCTAAGATCGAGTTTAGGCCAAACACGGACGATGACCCCCACAAGAGGAAGCCCGACATTTCAAAAGCCAAAAAACTTCTTGGATGGCAGCCCACTGTTTCTTTAAGGGAAGGACTTCCTCTCTTGGTAACTGACTTCCGACAACGCATATTTGGTGATAACACAGTCACTCTCTCCATATAATGCTTTGTTTTACGCATATGCAAGGCCTGTAGGAGTATGAGAGAAATTAGGAAAAGAGAAGGAAATTTTGAGTGAAACATTTGTCTATGCTATTTGTAGTATGCTATGCTATTAGTTCCTTGAGAAAAATGTATTAAAGATTACAATAAAAGAACGCAAGAAAAGAATGTCTTGATGGTATGCTATGCTATTTGTAGTACTCTATTTTTTTTTTTTAAATTTTGACCTTCAGCAAAAATGGCAGCTCTATTCACTCCATCATTTTCGTATTGTCGCATAATTTCCCAATCACCTTTAATTTGGACATTTTTCTCCGATTTCTTTATAATAAAAACTCCTATGCTGAATCTTCTTCAATTATTAGCATAATTATAATAAAAGGTTCAACAATATCTTGTTTTGATCTAACATATCACATGCTAAATTGAGATATGGCGTAGAATCACATTATTTAGTGCCTATAATTAACAAATCTGAAGGAAATCTAATTTCAAGCATTTCCCCTCATCCTCAAACTTCTTGATGTAAAAATTGATTAATTTGGTGTGTTAGACAAGATAACGCCGGTTAACAAGCATAAAAAATTTATCATGTACATATTCTTTCTTTTGTCTAATCTAACGTGCCAAACACGTCTCAATTATATTAATTTGAGATGGTAATCAAACAACGTCATTTCAAGTGGCAAGAGTGTACATTTTTCTTTGTATTTTATTATTTTGGAAGAAAAGCATAAAATTGCTAGATTATAGTACACACTTGATGAAATTTCAAGTCCTAAATGCAGATTTATCGTTTATTGCAACAAAAATGCTTCGATTAATTAAGCGTGAAGTAGGACTTTGTTATGACACTGAATAGGAAAAAAATTTATCTATTTATTTATTTGCTTGTTTATTTGGAAATTCCTGTTGGTAGTTTATTTTATCTCATGCTTGAAAATTCACCAAGAAAGTAAGAAGAAGAAGGAGAAGAACATATTCTGTGTTGTACTATACTATTTTTTTTCTTGCTAAATGTAAATTTATTATTATTTATTCATGGTGTTATTATTTTTTTTTCAATTTTACTGAAATCATAGTATCATTTCGTCTTTGGATTGAATAAGGAATTGATTACTTTGTTCTGGTTTCTAGATTCTGTTAAGTAGTGTTTTCTCATTGTTGTTTATATTTTTTAATCTTACTCTAGTTCTATAAGGATTATTTATCTTGTGATTTGATTATTTTTTGGCATAGTATTATTTACTACTTTATTTAATGTGTTTTGTACCTGCATTTGCAAGTTAGACTTTTAATTTGTATAGGTCGTTTTATTATAGAATTTCGAGATAGTTTACAGTTTATCAAGACAAAATGTCTCGGTACATTATTCATCCTTTTTAAACTTTGAATTGCCACCGGTTCCGAACTACCATCTCTCCCCAACTGTCTCCACCACCCCTCATCCCCAACCCCACCTCTCATCTGCACGATAGGCTAAATTTGTTAAAGAAGTGAGGTTGAGTGGCGGTGGTGGGTCAAGGGATTATTGGTGGAGTTGTGGTGACGATGGGGCAGGTTGGTCGGGGTAGAAGTAGAAGTGAGGGTATTACTATTTTTTGGTTGATCAATTTTGTAGGCTTTATTTTAAATAGTAACTTCATTTTTATTTTTTTTGGTGCAATTTTGGCAGTATAGGCACTTAATTTTCTTTAATGCAATGTAATCTCCTGGTTGTCTGTTAAGTTGTATGGTATCAAAACTGGTTGCATTGATTTTATATCAAAAGTTTCATGGACTTTTCTTTGAGTGAATTACCCAAATGGTCACTGAACTTTGTAAAAAATTTTCACGGAGTCACTAAACTTTAAAAATCACCCAATTCATTACTGAACTTTGCAAAAAGTTTCAGTGGGTCAACTGGTTACATTGATTTTATATCAAAAGTTTCATGGACTTTTCTTTGAGTGAGTTACCCAAATGGTCACTGAACTTTATAAAAGATTTTCACGGAGTCACTGAACTTTAAAAATCACCCAATTCATTGCTGAACTTTGCAAAAGGTTTCAGTGACCCACTGAAACCTTTTGCAAAGTTCAGTCACTAAAACCTTTTGCAAAGTTCAGCAATGAATTTGATGATTTTTAAAGTTCAGCAACCCCTTAAAAACTTTTTGCAAAGTTCAATGACCATTTGGGTAATTAACTCACTTTTAAGTGCTAAAGTTCAACTGAATGAATAGCTCTGATGTTTTATCCCCGGAATGGTTTCATTCTCCCAATCCTATTTTCACATATTTCATAGACCTATTATTCAACATCTGATGCAGAACCTGAAGTGGTACTCTTTTCTCCTCGCGATAATTTACATCTTTTCATTTATTATAGACCTCTATGTATTACATTAGCCAAAAATGTCTAGGAAAGGTATGATGGATTAGGACGTAAGCAAGTTGATGTGACGAAACTATATCCTCTCTCACCGAGGTTTTTTCTCGTCAAGCAACAGTAAACATAGGTATGCTCTTATATTATGTTGTGACTCAAATTCCATTTGATTTGGAAATTTGATTCATGGAGGAAGCCTAGGTAATTTTGGTTCGGAAGTCCGGATAGATAAATAATCAAATTTCATCTTAGATTGGGAGTTTAATTGGGAAAAGGACTTCGAAATGGGCCAAAAAGAGGCGACGTGGCACCGTAGCGTGGGGTGCAACAAAGAGGAGCAGCTATGGGGGAAGCCGTAGAGCCAATAGCCTGTTTTGGGACTACAGGGCTAGCACCCAGTGGGTGGCACCGCGTCACCACCTGATGGACATGATTTGTTTCCTTGTTGATTTTTTCCATCTTTTTTGTGCTCTACTTTGCCCAAACTGCACCACCTGATGGGAAGGATTTGTTTCCTTGTTGATTTCTACCGCATTTTTTGTGTTCTACTTCATTTAGAACTCCAAGTTTGGGCTCCTATAAATACTTCACGAGATGTAAGCTCTTTATAGGCTCAACTGACAATAAGATCATTTTTATATACATTAAAAACTTGAAAGGATTGTTTATATTTAGATTGAGAGTGTTAAATCTTGTAAAACAATTTTAGTTTCTTGGTATGTTGAAATTCTCCACTTCCACATAAATCTTTTGTTCTTGTGTGATGCATTATTTTTCATATTGCTCTTATTTTCTCATCTTTATTATTTGGCCCAGTTCTCAACACTCTTGTATAAATTTACTCTGAATGGCTTTATGTTTGCATTTGTTGAGTTCACTCATTTTTCATTTGATGATACGAGTTTCTTTACCATCAAACCTGTTGGCTACCTAGAGGTTTATTTATGCATTGAATGAAACTCCATGTTATTTTGTTTCTCCAGGCACCATTGGCCATGTGGCTCATGGCAAGTCAACAATGGTAAAAGCCATATCTATGAACTGTGGTCCAGGTATAACTGTTTTACTCTGGAAATGTATGCCTTATTTTGATTCTCTTTTGAGAATTTTAAAGACATCTTCTCTTTCCTAAAAGGTTGTGGATATGCCTTTGTTATTGAGTTTCTAAGTTGCAAAAATTAACTGAGGACACATTTGAAAAATTCTTATATTCATAGACTGTTTGTTTAAAAAATGACCATCAAGCTTAGATATGCCAATACAAAGATTTACAAATGCGAAGATGATCAATGTTCTCAACCAATGTGCTACAAGTTATTTGTGCAGGGTGTTTGAAGGTGAATAAGATTATTTAGGTTCGTCCTGGTATTGTAGCTAAGGATGAAAGTGGCAACATCTACTGCAGACCAATGTATTCTAGAATAGTTTCATTACATACCGTTCAAAATGAATTGCAATTTGCTGTTCCTGGAGGCCTCATTGAGGTTGGAACCACCAAGGGCCTAAATTTACATGTGCCAATAAGTTGGTGGGACAGGTTCTTGAAGAGGTTGGTTCGCTTCCTGAGGTGTTCGTTGAACTAGAGGTAAGGGGTGTTGCAAGAAAAGAACTTCAACTTTCTTTTAGTTATGAGCATGATTTGCTAAGCTTAAAAGTTTAGTTATAATGAAAAAAGCAAGTTTTAGAAAAAAAAAGAAAAAAAGAAGCATTTAGCTGATGCTTAACCTTTCTCTCTTTAATGTAGAAAACGAAAAGAGCATAGGCAAAGTGTAGTGTTCTTCTGTGATATTGTGTGGCATTTGAGTTTGTTTAAAGATCCAGTCTTAGGCTGTATTGCCAATGCCATGTTTTCGTGTTTCACTTTGCTTTTTCTAACGAATGCACCAAATATGGCTTCATGTTTTTGGCATGTTGATCTTGCATCATTTAGTGCCTACTAGTTAAGAATGCATACGTTGCATGTGTATAACTAATTTCACTCGTATACGTAAACATTCACACATCGATAAACATATACACATATAATACATAAGGGGCTCACACTAAAACATTAAACTTTGGGAAAAATAAGAAGAGTATTAAAATATTCAACTTTAAATTATAAAACAAGCAAAAATCTTGCACTTCGTAGCCAAGAAAAAGAATAATTTTAAAGTATGCATGCTTTGTAAAGGCAAACAATAACTTGAGGCATGATGAAAATTCACCAAAGTCAAGTAGAGATATCACAAGGTTCAAATCTATCACCCAAATCATTTTTTCATTCTCTCACTTCTGTAGGATTAGGTATATACCTTTTAGCCCGTCGGGTAGAAATTTTTTGAAAATAGATTTTGTGAATTTATTTATTTTTTTATTTTTTTTTCTTTAAGAATGTGTGTTTAAAAAGTTTGGAAAATTTAGAATCCACATACAAATTATCTTATTGAGAGAACCCCATGTTCAACTCGAATTCCTTGAACTTGAGAGGGTGCAAGGAATGCTCTATTAAGCACTTCTGTAACCATGATAATGAATTCCTATCCTGTAAGAGAAAAAAATGTTGTAAACTGAATACATACTTGTTCTTGATGCATTTGTTGGAACATGTCTACACAACCACACCAGAAATTCAGTTTCATGCTTACAAAAGTAATTAAGCCTCCGAAACTAAGAATACATACTTGTTCTCATTGCGTTTATTGAAACATGTAAGCCTCAATAAGAACAAAGCAATGTCAACTTAGATTCACAAATAGAAGCAGGACATAGTAAATAAGTGTTGATCTAATCGATCCATTTAAAAAAAGTAGGAAGATCCATAGCTTATCCATTAGAGGATACAATAGCTTATTTTTGAGGTGTTTCTAAGCACCTTGGTTTTAAGCAATACCAAATGATTTAGCTCATGTTTCAATCAGCTAAAAAATCATATTTTTAGTACATTTTAATAAAAGTTGATGAAATTTGCAATTGAAAAGATTGTAAAAGTTATGATTTCCTTTAAATATGTGGTAGAAAATTAATTTTAAAAAATGATGACGAAATAGGTGCTTAAAGTCATTAGGGTCCGAACAACATATCTTAACTTAAATTCTAAAACGTTTTCTTTCTGTCGCAATCTCTAATCCACCTAAAAGTGGCATTATGCAATGAAAACAAATTAAAATTTTACCATTTATTGGTGTTAAAGAAAAATGAAGCTAAGAAACCATGTCCACGACAATCTTGCCAGGTTGATAATGTAGATTAATATATCTGTAACCATCCATCCAAATTAAAGCTACATAAAATTTTGCTTCAGAAGAATATGCACAAACTGAGTCCACGAGAACACAAAATATTTAACTTACATGATTTTATCTCCACCTACTAAACCTTCTTTCTTCTGAATCATTTGTAGAGGATTTTATCAGTTCCTTTCACATTCCATAGGTCAACTTGAAGGTGCATTTAGAAAAAAAAATAAAAATTATGCCAACTTCTTGTAACTATTCTATATTTTATAAAAATTCTAAATTATCTTGCTTTCTTCTTCGTCTCATCTTTTCCTTCATCATTACTTCAACCAGTCTAGTCCAGTGTCCCCCAACCAGCCTCTCACTTGCATCTCACTACATTCTTCCTCACTTCCCTAGGTTCCATTTTCTTTTATCCATTTCGACTGGTGTAAAAAATCAACCATGCTACACGACCTGAGTGGATGAACGCAGGGATGACCGCGCACACACAAATGGGGGGTCGAGAATATTTTATTCGCACGGGACCCACACATCCCATATGAGGATGTGGTCATCGGGTGTGTCATCCATGCTGGTCAAGTGGCATTATTTGTAAAAAATTGTCACATCAATAAAATGAGTCAAATATCATGTTCAATTTTGTGTACAATAAATATTAGAATGCATGGTCACCAGAATGAATGGCAACCGAATACACTATGATACTTAAGTTGGATTTGATAAGAAGATAACAAAATTGAACGAAGTTTTTATTAAGAGGCATCAATTTTTATTAGTTTAAAAAAAAACAATTATTTATAATATAAATATTTAAGAAATTTTAAATAATAATAGAAACTAGGCCATTTTTGCAAAATTATTTTGAGCAAAATTATTAAAATCATGCCTAATTAGTAGGTTCGACCAAAAAAAAAAAGGAATTAGGCCAAAAATCAATTCGATTTAGTTAAAAGATCTTAAATTAAGGCCAATTTAATAGAATTTCTACTTTTGCTTTCTTCTTGTGGAAGAGCTTTCCAAAAAGCTACATTAATTAGTATTAGAAAAATAATTTTTAAATAAGTTTTCTCTTCCGTAAGAACTTTTATGAAGATCACGTTGAACCAATTTTTTTCTAAAAGCTCTTCTAACTTGAATAAGCACTTTTATAAATTCAACTAAACCAATTCGAAAGCAACTTTTCAGCCTCAAAAACTTCTTTGACTTTCAAAAATCTATGTCAAACGGCCCTTAATAACTATCAAAAGAAGCCAAGAACCAACTAATTCATCTATTTTGTCAATTTTTTTTACCATAAATTAAATCCCAATTCCACATTTAAACACTCTACTCTTTTTTTTTTTCCTTTTTATAATTTAACCTTTTACCTTCAATTTCTCAGTAGATTTTTTTATTTTATTTTGATGGCACCTTTTATCGGTAAATGCTAATGGTAGCAATTGACCGAGACAAATCGAATCGGCCCTTGCCCATATTTGCTTGGACGAGCCAAGCTCAGGCGTTGCAACACAAATCGAGCTCAAGGGCACGAGCTTATGGACCAAATCAAGTCAAGTTCATTTTTTAAAATTAGAAAAATCCTCCTCCTTTTTTCATGTTTGGAATCGACTACTTTCAGTATAGGTGAAGTTAAAACTTCGTACAAGCAATTTGTTGTGTATACAAATTGAACAATATTAAGAAAAGTAACGAAGTGTGATGAACTTAAATTTTATTTACCTGATCGATATGTTTATCTTGAATTCAATACTCACCATTTTGCCTATCATTTATACACATTAAACTTTCTAATGTCTTATATGAGTCAACTNTATGTTTATCTTGAATTCAATACTCACCATTTTGCCTATCATTTATACACATTAAACTTTCTAATGTCTTATATGAGTCAACTCTATCAAATACATTTACTATTCTAAAAGGCGCGCATTTGTTGTGCCTAGGCATCGCAAATGCGCGATGCGCGGCGGAAACGTTAAGACAAATGGTTTGGCGCCTTATTTAGCGGTTAACAACAATCGTTGACCGCTAATGTTTGCTTAGGCAAGCAATTTTTTATTTTTTTGACAATTCTTTTAAGTTAAAACTTAAATGTTGAAATCTTCACTTCATTGATTCTAATTTCAAAATAGGCACTTGAAGCCTTGAACAAATGAAATCTCCCAAAAATTTCAATTCATTTACTATTTAATATTTACATTTAAAACTTATTTTTTTGTTGAAAATTTTGGAAAATTGTATAAATTTCCTGTAAATTTGTTTAAAATGTTTGGTAGGTATTATTTTTAATTATTAAACAATTTTTTAATTGATTAAAAATTAAAATAAGAAAATGCTTTTTAAGCTTTTTTACGCATATGCCTCGCCTAAGCTTGTCTAGCCCATAGCTTGGCCTCCATACATCGCAACGCATTACGTCTTTTAGAATATTGCCTACATTAAAAGTTGAAAACGATGCTATAGCACTAACGCATGGTATGGTATTAGTAAATCACGTGCTACGACGAAAACAACTGAATATTGACGTTCATAACTACTCCAAAATTGAAGTGAGTCTAATTTTATTGCATCAGTTGGGTCTACGACTATAAGCATATGATAAGTAAAATATATAGCTAATTCAATCGGAATCCGCATGCTCCTGTGGCCAATGTACTTTGATTGTATGAGGAAATAGATATACCAAAACATACATTCATTGTTTCAGTACTAGCAATTGTTAATGATGATAACAATCGCTATTGTCTTAGGTCTACATTAGCACTAAGGGCATGGGTACAGGAGCTGCCCCTCTAACATCTGCACCCATTCTTTGGACGTACAATTTACATAAAGTAATCTCTATATTACTATATATAGTTGAATTTTCAAAATTAACGCATTTGAGATTTTTTGTACAACAAGTTGTGTACCTTTTAAATTATATTTAGGGTCCATTACATAAGGTAAATGAAATAACATAGATATTCCTTCACAAAAATTTTTAAATTTCGTTTCCATCGCATATATTATACCTCGAGCCCATTTTTATATTAATTGAAAGTTAATGCAATGTGATAAAGATGTTCAAGAACTTTAGGACTAATAGGGCAATATACAACTAACAATATATTGTTAACATCATAAAAATTTGTCAAAAAAATTCCCATTTTAATTGCAAGTTTTCGATCATAATCTTGTAAATCATCCTTAAATTATGTGGATATCTAGAATTACAAAATTCAATAATAAATGCTTCGTGTTCATCGCAAGATTTTAACAATAGGTAAGTTGAGTTCCACCTGTGATTTACATCGATGATAAATTTTTTGGCATGTATTTAATGTTAAGTATAAAACTCCTTAAAAGCTTACTTTCTATTAGGTGATATTGTAATAAATATTAATGCACCACTTATTCTATTGATCTACACGCTAATATTTTTTACGCATCTTGTATAACTAAATAAATACAGACAATGAATATAAAAAGGAAAATCATCAAAATGGGGATCAAAGGCTTGACAAAATTTATCAACTACTGATTTATTAAAGTTACACTGTCAAAAGTAAAACTACAAATTTTACTCAACGATTTCTTTTAATAATACAAATAATAACATTAAATATATTGTTAGCATCATGAAGATAGTTAATTAATTTGAAAGCAATAATTCTTTTTAACCATAGGAGATCTATATGGTGAGCAGTTGTAGTTATGTAACTTTTTATTTCTTTGTTTTTTTTATTAATTCCTTCCCGTAGGTCAAATGTAAACAATACAAGACCACCATATTTTTGTAAATCATGTATTATCAACTTTTTTCTTCTTATGAAATAATCAATGCAATCATCATGACCTGTTTCTACTAATTGGATAGTACATTGGTTAAAGATATTCTTGTATGAATTAGGTGAAATATTTGCTTTCTACTATGCTAAGAACCTGCTACTAACTTGACCATTCCATCACGACATTCCTCTCTTGAAGAGACCCATGTGTTTAGTGTGCTATAAGTTGTACAAAGAGAAGGAATCAAATTGAAGTTGAATCTAATGTACGATTAGTGGCTCCATATTTGGACCAACATTTCTTGCAATTTCTATTTCGGTGGGTAGTTCTAATACCCTTTCGCCATGTAAATCTAACTTTGCAGTTCATAAATAGTTCTTTGAATTCTTGCTTTCCCTCATCTTGACGACATGTTTTCTACCAACTTAAAGAGTTCACACAATACTTGACAGTTTGTTAAGTTATTCATTTATCGATTACACCTACTACATGTTCTTCTTCTTCATCGATTTCATCTAAATCAATTAATCTAGTACTCTCATGCGAATCTTCATTCCCAAATCAACAGAATTTGGGATGTCATTAAGACCTCTAAAGAATAGGAGACTCAACGGAAGTGCACTTTGTGGTGACAATGTGTGTTGGAATCAAGACTACCAAACATGGCCTCAATATTCTCCAAATAACTATTATGATCCATTTGATAAAAGAAGAAATTGGAAATTAGAGATAGGAAATAAAAATAATAGATGAAGTGATGAAATATGAACTATTAAATTACGTGATAAAATTGAATTATTATTACTAATTGTAATTGTCTGAAGATTAATAAAGTGAAAATTGAGAAATGAAAACTGTAGAATGAATTATAGACAAATTGTAGAGAGTTTGTGTGAAAAAAAAAA
>NW_019268212.1:338602-354969 GCF_002742605.1 Olea europaea var. sylvestris
AAAATATTCAATCTTCGGGCACATTAGATTGTATTTGCTCGTGAGTAAGTTATTTGTATAGATTACAATTGAAATAAAATATTAATTTTTTCGATAATTTATTTGTATTAATTTGAGCTTGTACTTGTTTGGAGATCACTTGATATTATAAATCGAATGCTTAAGTTGTCAAGTACAAAATGTTTTAATTTAATTCGATTTAAATTTTATAGTCCTCAATCGTGAATAAAGACGAATACTTTATTTTGATAATATTGTCTCAATTTTATCTTAGTTCATCTTTTAAAGTACATTTTGAATGTATTGGATTAGATCGTGTAAAATTTAATTTTTGATATGACACGTGGATTTAATTTCACTTGATTATAGTATCTAGGACCTAATCTTTAGCGGCTAATGAATTCAATTACTAATTTGAAGTTCTTCAGGGGATATCAATGGGTGAGATCAGCAAGCTGGTCAATATTTTGGTGCCTTGAGAATTAAAGTAAAATAACGGGAGCATATATTTGCTGTATGGAATCCGTCACCTATTTATTAGGCACAATCATGAACTCAGAGAATTTTCTAATGGATAGTTAAATTTTAGCTCAATCATCTGACATTTATTGTTGAATTTAATATTGTGATGTGACCACATGGAACTACCAAATAGAAAATGAAATTTGAGAATTTATGAATATTTGAAAAATGGCGTTTTGATCATTTCAACCTTGTTCTAAATATTCGAAATGATCGATGAGGATAATATGTAAAAACGATAAGTCAAAGAATATAATTATTAATTAGACATTTCAACAATTTCAATTAGACTGAGAGTGCAATCTTGTCCTTATAGTGGAATTAAACAAGATAGTACGTTATCTCTCATTGACCAAGAGTTAACTCAGGGCAAGATTAACTTATTGAAGCTTAGTTTAATTGGTTCCGATTAGCTCGTTTCAATGGTTTCAAGACAAGAATTAGAATAAATTATAAGGGTTATAATTTATCGTGAATTATATATATATATATATATATAACGTGTCCAATACACGTGGCTGTTTGATTGTCACGTCATTGTCCAATTAAAGTCACTACTTTAACTACAATTCACTATAAACTATAATTCTTATATTTTATCTTAATTCTTATTTTGAAGTCGTCGAAAGGATTTAATCAAATTCTATAAATCTAGGCTTCTATAAATTTATCTTGACCCAGTCAACTGGTTAAGATAATTATTAAACTCATTCTATTCCACTAGAAGAAAGAAATTGCACTCTCAGAATTACAAAAATTACCAAAGTTGTATAGTTGATTATTATATTCCCTAACTTATCTTTCTTGCATATGACCCTCGAAAACCATTTCGAATATATGGAACAAAGTTAAAATGACCCTAACGTCATTTTTCCAAATATAAACATCTTCGAATTTCATTTTGTATCTGACAGTTCCATGTAATCACATTACAATATTAATTCAAAATTAATGAGCTCAAATTTTAACTGCCCACCAAAAATATTTTGAGCTCATGATTGTGCCTATTAATAAGTGAGAGATTCTATATTGTGATTTTAAGACACCAAGTTATTGACCAACAATTTGATCTCACCAATTGATACATCAAAGAATTTCAATTTATTAAATTCATCACGTGCACACGACTAAGGTCCCCAGGGAAGATAGTCAAGTAATGTAAAACCATGTGGTTAATGCCACAAGTTAAATTTCACGGATCTAATCCAATATATTCAAAGTTGTATAATTGATTATTATATCCCCTAGCTTATCTTTCTTGCATAAGACCCTTGGCAACCATTCCGAATATATGGAACAAGGTTAAAATGACCAAAATGTAATTTTTCCAAATATACACATCCTCGAATTCCATTTTCAATCTGATGGTTCCATGTAATCACATTACAAGATTAACTCAATAATTAATGTTGAGTTAATGAGCTCAAATTTTAACTATCCATCAGAATTATTTTGAGCTCATGATCATGCTTATTAAATAAGTGACTGATTCTATATTGTGAATATATGTTCCATGTTATATTACTTTAATTTTCAAGACACGAAGTTATTAACCAACAATTTGATCTCACCAATTTATACATCAAAGAATTTCGAGTTACCTAATTCATCACCTGCACATGATTAAGGTCCCACCTAAGATAGTCAAGTAAAATTAAAATCGTGTGGTTAATGCCACAAATTAAATTTCACACGATCCAATCCAATACGTTGAAAATGTACTCTCAATCTAATTGAGAATGTCAAAAATGAACTTTAATAAAACTGAGATGATCTTTATCAAAATAAAGTGTTCATCTTTATTTACCAACCATGGACTTTAAAATTTAGATCGAATAATTACACATTCGATTCACAATATCAAAATGATGTACAAACATACGCAAGCTCAAACTAATACAAACAATTTATCAAAAAATAAATATATATATTTTATTTCAAATTTTTACGAGTACAAATAAATTAACTCGAACGGCCAACAATATCCAACAAAAATAGTGGAGATTGATGAGATAGCGAGGAGGATGATACACTGGGAGACGTGGATTGGGAGGATTCTGATAATGAAAGAATTTCCTAAAATGTCATATGTTGTCTAGTGTCATTTGCTTCATTCTTGCAAGTTCCCTAATCAAGAGGGAGTAGAGATTTTCTTGGGCCAATTGCTCCTACAGTCAGATTCTCCCACCCCCTTTCCTGCCGATAAAGGCTTGCATTGTGACAGTTCGCTTGATCTATTCTTCTTGCATTTGTACTGAAAGTTCGTTCACTGTCGGATGAATAAAACTAGGTACTCGAATCCCATACTGAATTTGTAATTTGATCTACATGAATGCCTATGAATAATTTTATCCGACCAATCATAACTAGATAAGCGAACAGAGGAATCCTGTAATGAACAGAAAATCTCTCTACTCTACTGAAATAATTAGTCTTAAATTTCGATTTTTCGAGGCGAGTCAACTTCTGGCAAATTGCCTTAATTGGACCATTAATTGGTTCTGAAAAAGAAAGAAGAAAAAATTTCCTTATAGAGGCCAAATAAAGCATGCTATATTGAAGCTTAGGAAGGGCAGTAGATCTACCTCTAGAGTGAAGCCCACAAAGTAAAGGCAAGCAAGGTGACAATAAACTGCATATGCTAGTTCAAATCTGAGAGGCAAATCTTGGGGAAAAAACCTACCAAAACTTGTCTCTTTTGACTTTAAATACGGTTCATACAATCCCTTATCCAAAATTTCCGAGCATGTTTGATTAGTAGTATTAAATAGGACAAAGCAGTACACCATACAAGATTTTAGCTTCTTTTTCTTCTTTAATACTCCGTAAAAAAACAAGAATTTCTAATTTAGTCCACAAAATTTTGCTCCGTCGATATGCCCTGTGCAACGTTTCCTATAAATTGGCTGCATTTAGCCCTTAATTTGTAGCAAAATCAGCAGCTTTTGCCTTTCTATTTTTATTAACCCAGAGACACCATGGCCCTTAAACCAAATCTCTTAATAATTTTCATGGCTGTTGCAATAATAGGACCAGTAATTATAGAAGCCCAAATTTTCCGAGCATGTTTGATTAGTAGTATTAAATATGACAAAGCAGTACACCAGACAAGATTTTAGTTTCTTTTTCTTCTTTAATACTCCGTAAAAAAACAAGAATTTCTAATTTAGTCCACAAAATTTTGCTTCGTCGACATGCCCTGTGCAATGTTTCCTATAAATTGGCTGCATTTAGCCCTAAATTTGTAGCAAAATCAGCAGCTTTTGCCTTTCTATTTTTATTATCCCAGAGACACCATGGCCCTTAAACCAAATCTCTTAATAATTTTCATGGCTGTCGCAATAATAGCACCAGTAATTATAGAAGCCCAACAAGGACTTCTTGGTAACCTTTTTCGCCTAATAAGTACCAACGGAACTGTATTTTGCACTGTCAATGGCAATATAGGTGTCAATGGCACTGCAACACCAGTTTTCCCTAGTAAGTTTTTTTCCGATGTCAAAGAACTAATGAAACAAACTATGTTACCTTCTAAACACTAATCCTGTTTCTCGATTTCTTGATACTTTTCTATATTTTTCATGTGTCATTTATCCATAAGATTGTGTATATACATAGTCCAGGCTTTGCTGCTCATATTTCATGTCTTTTTTTCTTTTTTTGTTTCCTTCTCCTTTTGACACGATAAACGTGCAATAACCATGCCTAGGTGAGACTTCCATTAAATGTGTCGATTATTCTCTTAAAGATTCTATTAATAGCGATGATAACTTTGTAGGCTGCTTGATGCGAACCCCGTAGCAATGGAAACTACGAAACCCACAACGAGATTGATGCGGAACCCAAGAACGCCAATACTAACCCGATTTTGGATCTTGAATCCCAAGAATTGAACCAAGAAACCCTAGATTAGCAAAAAACCTAAAACCCCTTGATTACAATTGAAAGAACCCACAATCCGATTGATAGAACGCCACAAGAAGTTGAATCTTGATAAGTTCCAAAATTGTTCAAGAAGAACAATAGATTGAAAGAATAAATTTCCCTCTCTATAATATTAATTCAAAGTCAAAAGTTCAAAGGTTTTTACAATGAAAAAATATTCTCCTATTTATACTATTCCTCGAATAGAAGTCAAAAGGAAATATAATTCTAATAATCTAACAAAATTCCTAAAATATTCGTCCAATATGGTAGGAGTTTGATTAAGAATGAAATTTTAGTAAAATAAGGAAAAACTTAGAAAAAAGGAAAATCGCGCCCAGAAATGAACCATGCGGTCGCATGGTTATAACACGTGTGGCTGCATGGTAATAAAATTTCTGCCAATTGAAATCTCGATCTCATGCTGTGCGGCCGCATGGTTACACTGCCCACTCTCGTCTTCGACTGCTTGTAACGCATTGATCCATTTTGTTTCGACCTTCCACCCGAACACGAAACTTGTCCCATTTTGAGTCCCGAACATGGTTCCATCAATAGTTTCTTAAACGAGCAATCCCATCGCTTGTTTCACTTGCTTTGCCCTTGATCGCGTCATTGGTCCGCCATCGACTATCAACGGGTCTCGTCTCGTACTTGCCTTCATCGGGCTCGACTCCTGGATCATATCATCCCCTCCCTCTTCAAAATGATTCGTTCTGGAATCTGAACCTACATCAAACAAAAAGAGATCAGATACATTAAAAGTAGCTGAAACATTATACTCACCAGGTAAATCCACTTTGTATGTATTGTCATTGATCCTCTCGATGATTTGAAACGGTCCATCGCCTCGTGGTTGCAATTTTGACTTCCTCTGTTCTGGAAAACGCTCTTTTCTGAAATGCACCCAGACCCAATCTCCAGACTCAAATGTAACGCGTCCTCTTCCTTTATTTGCTTTTGATGCAATCAGCTTTCCTTTCTCTTCGATCTGCATCCTGACCTTTTCATGGAGTGTTTTCACCATCTCGGCTTTTCGTTTCCCATCCAAGTTACCTCGTTCATGCAAAGGCAAAGACATTAAATCCATAGGTGTCAGTGAATTAAAACCATAAACAATTTCAAAAGGAGAAAACGAAGTAGTAGAATGTGTAGCTCGATTATATGCAAACTCTATAAACGGTAAACACTCTTCCCATGATTTCAGATTTTTATTGATCACTGTCCTAAGTAATTGAGTCATAATTCGATTAACTACCTCATTTTGTCCATCTATTTGTGGGTGACAAGTTGTAGAAAATAATAACTTAGTTCCTAACTTACTCCACAGAACACGCCAAAAATGACTCAAAAACTTCACGTCCCTATCAGACACTATACTTGTAGGTACTCCATGTAAACGTACTATTTTCCTAAAGAATAAGTCTGCAATATTAGTAGCATCGTCAATTTTATGACATGGTATGAAGTGCGCCATTTTACTAAACCTATCGACCACTACAAATATTGAATCCCGACCCTTTTTTGTTCTAGGCAAACCTAACACAAAGTCCATAGATATGTCTACCCAAGGTTCACTAGGTACATGCAAAAGAGTATACAAACCATGGGGTTGAACCTTAGAATTAACCTTTTTACAAGTTATGCACTTTCCACATATTTGTTCTACGTCATGTCGCATTTTCGGCCAATAAAAATGTTCCCCTAACATGTCTAAAGTCTTTTGAACCCCGAAGTGTCCCATTAGACCACCCCCATGTGCTTCCCTTACCAATAATTCATGCAAAGAACAATTAGGAATGCACAACTTATCTTCCCTAAACAAATATCCTTCATGCCTATAGAATTTATCAAATGCACCTTTGTCACATGAAGCATAAATACTAGAAAAATCACAATCAGATTCATACATGCCCTTAATATATTCGAAACCAAGTAATTTAGTACTTAATGAATTTAAAAGCACGTACATTCGAGACAACGCATCAGCAACTATATTTTCGTTACCTTGTTTGTACTTGATGACGTAGGAAAATGTCTCTATAAACTCCACCCATCTCGCATGTCTTTCGTTCAACTTACCTTGACCTCGCAAATGCTTTAAAGATTCATGATTGGTGTGTATCACGAATTCCTTTGGCCATAAGTAGTGCTGCCAAGTCTCCGATGCTCGAACAAGTGAATACAGCTCCTTGTCATATGTCGGATAATTCAATGCTGCCCCGCTCAACTTTTCGCTAAAGTAAGCAATAGGTCTCCTTTCCTGCATTAACACTGCTCCTATGCCTATTCTTGATGCATCACACTCAACCTCGAATGTTTTATCAAAATTTGGTAATGCCAAAACAAGTACTTTACATAGCTTATCCTTAATTGTGTTAAATGCAATTTCTTAAGATTCTCCCCAATGAAAAGCTACAATCTTTTTTACTATTTCAGTCAACAGTGTGGTGATGGTGCTAAAATATCTTACAAATCGCTTAGAAAAACTAGTCAAACTATAAAAACTCCTAACTTCGGTTATAGTCTTAGGTGTTGGCCATTCTTTAATAGCTTTTATTTTTTCTTTATCGACTCCCACCCCGTTAGCACTAACCACAAATCCTAGGAAAACAACTATTTTCATGCAAAATGTGCACTTTTTGAAATTAGCATACAGTTGTTCCTTTCGCAACACAACAAGCACACACTTTAAATGTTCTAAATGCTCATCTAGATTTTTGTTATAGATTAAGATGTTATCAAAATAAATTACAACAAATTTCCCAATAAAAGTACGCAAAACATGGTCCATTAAACGCATAAAAGTGCTCGGTGCATTAGTGAGTCCAAACGGCATAACTAACCATTCATACAATCCATACTTAGTCTTAAACGCCATTTTCTATTCATCACCTTCCTGCATGCGTATTTGATGATACCCACTCTTAAGATCAATCTTACTAAAAATGCAAGCACCATGCAACTCATCAATCATATCATCTAGCCTAGGTATTGGGTGACGATACTTTACCGTGATATTGTTGATAGCTCGACAATCCACACACATTCTCCAAGTCCCATCCTTCTTAAGCACCAGCAAAATAAGTACAGCACATGGACTCATGCTCTCCCCGACATAACCTTCGCTCATCAACTCCTCCACTTGCTTTTGAAGCTCATTCGTCTCCTCGGGATTGCTTCGGTAAGCTGGTCGATTCGGTATGGCAGCTCCGGGTACAAAGTCAATCTGGTGCTCGATGCCTCTGATTGGTGGCAATCCACTTGGCATCTTCTTAGGAAACATATCGTCGAACTCCTGCAATAAAGATTTAACCAAACTAGGGAGGGATGTGTTAGAATCCTTAAAATTGAGGAGGGACTCCTTGTACACTAACAATATCATTTGCCTATTATCGCTCATAGCCTTTTTCAACTCTCTCTTTTGCATAGAAGTTGACTTTTGGCTTTTCTCTCCGCTCAGCTGACTCTTTTTCTCTCCTCTCAATTGACTCTTTTTCTCTCTGCTCATGTGGCTTCTCTCTCTTTTCTCCACTCTCAGCTACCTCACTATTTTCTCTCTTATTGATGGTTTCACTATTGCCTCTCCTTTTTCCCGACTCTCTTATTCTCTCGTCTTCCTCACTTTTCAGCTTGATTTGATCTCCATACACTTGTGCTGGTGTTAATGGTGCAAGAGTAATAGTCTTCCCATCCTTGACAAAGCTATAACGATTCATATAACCATCATGTGTGACCCTTCTATCATATTGCCATGGTCTTCCTAACAAGATATGACCCACATGCATAGGCACCACATCACATACTACTTTGTCACTATAACTCCTAATTGAGAAATTAATTAAAACTCTTTTATTCACCCTAACTTCCCCACTTTCATTCAACCATTACAACTTATAAGGCCTAGGGTGTCTTAATAATGCTAGTCCTAATTTCTCAACCAAAGTTGTACTAGCTACATTCGTGCAACTCCCACTATCAGTATTCATACTACATACCTTATCATTGACGTTACAATATGTGTGGAATATATTTTCTCGCTGCTGCTCCGAATCATCCACTTTGACTTAAGTGTTAAGAGCTCTCTCCTTGACACCAACGATTCCCCAACAGCAAACTCCAAGTTTTCTTCTTCTTCAACGGCCTCCAATGCAGGCATGTCCTCAAACTCTCCTTCACTTTCACTCACTACTTCTCCATTATCCAACAAAACCATTACCTGTTTATTTGGGCATTGAGAAGCAATGTGCCCTGATCCCAAGCATCTGAAACACTTGATGTCTCGATTCCTTGATGGTTGTGAATCTGTTTTAGGTGCTGTTTTGCTAGCACTTTCTTCTTTCCCTTTCTACCACTCATTCCTACATTTAGGTACCGCTTTATCACCTTTGTTGTTGTTGTTCCACCCTGGCTTCCCAGATGGATTAACACTCGAAGTTCCTAACGGCTGCCTAGCTGTCCCTTTCCTCTTCAACTGTCTCTCCACCTTCATAGCCACATGCAACATTTCTTCCAACTCCAAATAATGTTGCAACTCCACTCATTGGCAATTTCCCTATTCAACCCATTCAAGAATCGTGCCATGGTAGCCTCCCGATCCTCCACCACATTGGCCCTAATCATGAGTATTTCCATCTCCTTATGATAGTTCTCTACACTTTTCGACCCTTGATATAGACCTTGCAGTTTTTTATGGATCTCTCGATAATAGTGGCTAGGAAAAACCTCTTTCTCATCAATGACTTCAATTCCTCCCAAGTGCTGATTGGTCTTCCCCCACTCCTACATTATGAAGTAATCACTTGAACCCACCATGAAATTGCATAGTCACTGAACTCCAAAACTTTTAGCTTCATCTTTTTCTCCTCCGAATAGTTATAACACTCGAAGATCATTTAAACCTTCCTTTCCCACTCCAGGTATACCTCGGGATCACTCCTTCCTTTGAACGAATGAACTGTCATTTTTATACTTCCCAAGTTTCCATCCAACTCCTCCCCACGATCATTCCGACCACGTCTGTCGAACCTCATCCTTCCCATCTCAACACCGTGAAATTCATCTTCGCTCATGTCACTCCCATATCCATACTCCTCTCGCCTTTCCCTCCTAAGCTCCCATCTATCCGGTCCTCTGGCATCGAATACATCCACCCGATGCCCTCGACTAAGATTAGCCACCGATGTATCTAATCTATTCATCCAAGCCTCCTGCTTCTCTAACCTATCTCTCACATCTCCAAACGCCCTCTCAAATCTTTGCACTAAATCCTCCGATGTATTGCTATTATTGCCTTGTCGGTTTGAGTTTGATTCTACCCTTTCTGACATCCTAACACTAAAATTTTATTTTACTGCCTCACCAAAAGTCACTCGGAACACACACAAGGCTTTTACCCTCTATTAAGCTCACCTCTCTGCCTTTTACCACTCAATTCTTTCAACAATTGCCTCTAGGAGCAATCAATGAACTCAATCAATCAATCAATTCGTGTAGAATTCCCCAAACCGGATGTGACTTAATAATTGTAACAAAGGACTCAAAGAAAACTTCTAAAACTTGATTTAAATTGAAGGAATGGAACGATTTAATGTGTCCAAGTAATTTAGAAACGATAATGAATAATAAAAGTTGGTATTTGACGGATCAATAATATTTAACAGTTCTTTTGGTCTGTACGAATGAACAGTACCGTACGGATGAACAGTAATTTTTTTTAAGATCCGGAAATCAATAACAAAACCAACAAAGAAAACGAAAACTGATTTGGACGAAAATTGAGCCCAAAAACGAAATTTGAAGATTTTTGATGAAATTTTTTGGATCAAAGATAAAAAAAAAAAACCTTCTGGACACAAGAACACAAGGAATTGAAAAAAAATTAGAAAACAAAATATATAACTTGATTAAATTGGAACCAAAGCTCTGATACCAACTGATGCGAACCCCGTAGCAATGAAAACTACGAAACCCACAACGAGATTGATGCAGAACCCAAGAACGCTAATACGAACCCGATTTTAGATCTTTAACCCCAAGAATTGAACCAAGAAACCCTAGATTAACAAAGAACCTAAAACCCCTTGATTACAATTGAAAGAACCCACAATCCGATTGATAGAACGCCACAAGAAGTTGAATCTTGATAAGTCCCAAGATTGTTTAAGAAGAACAATAGATTGAAAGAATAATTTTCTCTCTCTATAATATTAATTCAAAGTCAAAAGTTCAAAGGTTTTTACAATGAAAAAATATTCTCCTATTTATACTATTCCTCGAATAGAAGTCAAAAGGATATATAATTCTAATAATCTAACAAAATTTCTAAAATATTCGTCCAATATGGTAGAAGTTTGATTAAGAATGAAATTCTAGTAAAGTAAGGAAAAACGTGAAAAAAAGGAAAATTGTGCCCAGAAATGAACCATGCGGTCGCATGGTTATAACACGTGCGGCCGCATGGTAATAAAATTTCGGCCAATTGAAATCTCGTTCTCATGCTGTGCGGCCGCATGGTTACACTGCCCACTCTCGTCTTCGGCTGCTTGTAACGCATTGATCCATTTTGTTTCGGCCTTCGACCCGAACACGAAACTTGTCCCATTTTGAGTCTTGAACATGGTTCTATCAATAGTTTCTTAAACGAGCAATCCCATCGCTTGTTTCACTTGCTTTGCCCTTGATCGCGTCATTGGTCCGCCATCGACTATCAACGGGTCTCGTCTCGCACTTGCCTTCGTCTGACTCGATTCCTGGATCATATCACTGCTCCTATTTGTAGCTGTGTATTACAATTTGGGAGATGCCACACGTACATAAGGGTATACACCCTCCTCAGATGGAGGGGTGTACACGGGTGTACAACTCTTGGTGTACAAATGGAATTTTCCTTACAATTTTGTCATGATTATAATACACGTAAAAAAAACTTCATGCACTTGTTTTGTAAAACCTCGTACTTAAACTAAAGTTGCCATGTTTCCCTCCAGATGCTCTGGTGCAGTTGCAATGTGGGGCTGGAAATATAGTAGCTAGTGCAACCACCAATAGCTCTAGAGAATTTTCAATCGCGTTAAATCCACTACTAAGGCCCTGTTTGATTACAACATTTTCCATGGAAAATGTCACATCCAAGAAAAATAATTTCCACTTTGACTGTTTGATTCGCATGTGGAAATGGAATTCGAATTCTTATGTACAACCATTTAAAGCACGTTTTTGGCCAATTCCATGGAAAATGAATTCTTATGGATATGGTGGTTTTTTGTTTTCCAACTTAGGTGGAATTCCTTTTCCTTTTCCTCCTTCGTAATCAAACGGGGCCTAAATGTTCTCTCGACTTTACTATCCAATTGCAGATTGGTGGTTAAGACGCCTCTTTCGACTTGCAATGCAAACCTGCCATCAGTCGAAGGACTTATTTCGTCGTTAAAGTTTGTCAGAACGACCCTTGTTGGACTTCTGAATATAGCAGAGATAGTTCCTGCTGGTTTCCAGTTCCTCCCTCTGCTCAACTAATAAGGATACATGGTTTACATTGCTAGAAAACTGTCTAATTTCCATCTGCAGCTGGTTGAACAGTTCTCTCTGTTATGTCCATTTTTAGATTATTATAAGTAGTTTTTATTTCCAAATTGTGGCAATAGCTATCAATAAGTTGTTGTAGTCGAGTTTTGTGTAACAAGTTTGTGCATCAACAAGTCGTGTTAAGAAGGTTTTATCGTATTTAATATTTATTCAGTATCTTTCTTTTTCAGCAACTCAATTTGAGTTCTTGAAGTGCTTTACCTCCTCACAGATGCAAAAACTGCAGTAGATGAATCTCGGGTCTAAAGAGAACTCAAACTTCAGATTTGTAAATAGCACGTTTCACTATGCTTAAAGTAATTTAAGCCCCTATTTGTTTCACATTCTTTCCCCATTAAAGTGAAAAATATGACTGTTATCCATCACATCAAGCCATCAAATTTAAATTTTTATCTCTTGTGTGGGCCCGTAACGGCTATATTTTTCATTCCCATTCTTCCGAAAATGAGAAACAAACAGGGGCTAAAAGTAACTTTTCCAGAAAGTTTGTAAAAGATAATTCCTGAGAAAAGTAACTATTTTTAAGTTAGTTTTATGCCGAATCAAAACCTCTCAAACATGCCACTTCATGAGTGGTTTAAATTATGTTCAGCAAACAAGTTAAACACTACTGAATAGCATAAAGAAACAAAAGAATAAAAAGGTTCTGCATATTGTACTGCATAAAACTCAGTATGTGCGTAAAAGCAACAAGTTTTTCTTATCCAAAAATGAAAAAATGGTGGTCCAAATAATTACTAGACTTTCCCTGACAATTTGATCAGTCCAGCATGTGAAAGTTTGCGTGGGACTAAGCTGCTTGTACAGTGCGGGCTGTACAGCAGCATTCACAGCCCCTTACAATGAGGGAGTCCCACCTCTATTTTTTTTTTAACGTGTGCGGGTCAGCCTGATGTGAGGGGGTTGTGAACAAAGGTGTGAACTGTGCTGTAGCTATGACACGGTTGCGTTGGGGACAACCAAGTACTGATGAATATGTTTCAATGCTCATCCAAAAACCAATTTATACTGTACCCATCGTGAAAAGTCAGTACTAAACCCACCCTTTTGCAGAGAAAATTGTACTAAATTTTATTCATTTTTTATGCCAAATAGCAAAAGATTTTTGGCCTTGCAATTAAAGAAATTTTTTTTTTATAAAGTGAATGTGGCCAAAAATTAGATATATAGATGGAAGTAGGTGTGGCAATGCAAGTCGGTTCGGTCCTTAAATATTTGAGCTTTTGTTCAAATTTTATTTTCAGCTTGGCTTGACCCTTGGACTCATGGGACGACCCGAGCTGCCCACAAGCCGACTGTTTTTTTCGTTACTAAATTTAACAAAAGAAGCCCCAAAAAAGTAAATTTTATTTAAGAAATTAATAAAGAAAAAAGAAAATATTAATAAAGTAAAAAGAAAATGAGCTAGATCGTGGAAAAAAAATAAAAAAGTGACCTCAGCTCAACCCATGACTTGTCTCAAAACGAGCCTAGTTGATCGGGTTGAGTCGAGCCAATGATAACTTGGTCCGTTTGCTATCCCTAGATGGAAGTATTGATATATTAGAGAGTATAACATCAATAAGTGGAGTTGAACCGTATCGGGGATAAGTAAGATAGTGACAATGTGATATGTTTTTCATAGTCTAAAGAGGTTTACTTCATAAGAATGAAGTGATATGAGTTGGACATGTTACAATAAACTAAAGAGTGGACAAAAACTAACATAATCTGTTGTGATCTATGATGTCTAATAGTTTTGAATCTTTTAGCAAAACTAGTAAGTGCCTAGACGGAACGGTAAAGAGTAATTGGATAACTTGCGTAAATTTATAGAGACCAAGTTCGGTCGGTTGTTCTCAAAACAATAAATTCGTGTAAAATAAAGAAGACTATAGATTACTCTAATGTCAGCATGAACTTGTTTTCTTCTTCATTTTTTTTTCTTGTTCAATTTGTATTAAATTTACTTGACCTTTTCTTTTTTCCCCTCCCAACCCAGATCCATTGCGTAAATATCAACCAACTGGTCAGGTATGGTAAGGCTGCCAAGTGAATTTGTGGAAGGGAAAGTATACCAAGATATTTGTGGGTTTGGCATAAAATCGCATGTTCGAGTCGAATCTAACTAGCTCGGTTTGGCTCGACTTGTCCTCCACCTGGGTTAAATCACCTTGCCGATGAGGTTGGTTGTGCTGCCTAAGATCACATGTAAACAATTATTGAGAAATGCATCAAATTTTGGCCAAGAGTTTTTAAGTGCATCTTTACTCTGGCTGGATTTTCTTGGGCAGATGGAGCTAATATTCATGCAAATAGTAACATAAAGATTGTGTTTTAAGCAGAAATCTGGTGATGATTAGACAGAACAAGAAGCAGAAGCTGCCCCTAGCACATGCTATAATATGAAGTCATTTATTGGCCAGGCTGCCCTTCATTCACATTTTGTATGTATTTATGATGTGGACTTTACATGAAAAAAGAGCATTGTATTCTTGGAAATTTTTGGAGGAAAATAATTAAGGAGGACGAAGTTGGGAGAGAAAATTGAAAAGAGCCCTGATTTTTAAATTATGTAATCAAGTTCATTGAATTCTCAATATATCCTTGTCAAATAGGGACGCGGCTGTGGAGAGGTGGGTAGGAATAAAATGGAGAAATCGACTATACATTTTATTTTACATACGTCTATAATGTGTAACGGGATATTCATACGATTTATGTCGAAGAAAATCAAACTAAAATAAACTTGAAACCTGAACCGATTTGATTGGATTCCACCGAAAGGAGGACCAAATGGACGGTTGTCGCTCGTCCCACCGGAAAATATTCTCACGATCTGTGCTGCCAAAGACAGCCTTTTTCATTGTCGTTTTGCACTTGTGTCTTCATATGAATCACAATGCCTTTCTTAAACAAAAAGAAGAAATGTTTTGACAAGTTAATGTAACATTTTTCTAGGAAGAACTTGAGGGATATGAAGGAAAAATGAATGTATTGGATATCAAATTTGTTCCTGTCTAGATCGATCAGAAAAATAGTTGTGCGAACAATATGAAGAGCCCGACGAAAAGGGGTCAAGATTGATTTTTATCCTTTTTCTCCATTAACTCGATAGAGTCGTGTCTTCTTAGTTGGATGATATACTGAGACAGTGGGTTTTTTTCATCTGAATAGAATAAAATATATCAGTTTACAATACCATTTTCCAAAGCTTTAGGGCAGAACATCCTGTAAATTAGTTCAATAGTAACATATCCACTTGATGTGAACGGCACAAATTAGAGTATCTTGAAAAATCTGTCCTCGAGGACAAAAAGAATTAAGCATCTGTCTATAATAATCTATATCGAGAGAGGAAGTACACACATGGGTGCATGTATGTTTGACACGTATCTACGATGCACTTCGTTTGCTAGCAAACCAACCCAAGACAAATCCCATATTGAAAAATGAAAAAATATAGACTCACACATAAGAGTTAGGACTATTCCTTTTAATAAAGTTGACATTTTAAGATGAAACATCAAATTTTAATATGGTATCAAAGCCATTAAGCTCAAACTAAAAATTCGATTCGATTAAAACTTAAAAATAAGCACACAAATTTCAAGACTAATTTGTTCAAATTTGTCACCTTTTCACGGGACATCAAATAATGATAAAAATCTATATCCACATTTAAGATGAAACATCAAATCTTAACAGTCATGCTACAAGTACAGAATTTTCCGACAAAAAATCTTTACAGACAATAGATGGCACTGTATCATTGAAAGATGGAAAAAGAAAAATAAAAAGGTCCAACCGCATGCTGCCACATTAGCTTCAGTACAAATTCAGTAAGGTTTTTTAAGTTTTATCTAAATCTTAATTTGATATCAGAACCAATTAAACTCAAACGAACTATTCGATTTGATGAATACTCCAAAAATGAGCATATGAGTTTCAAATTTAATTAGCTCAAACTAGTCACCATCTTACACGACATGTTAAGGATCACATCGAATAAAGATGAAAGTATAAACACACATATAAAAGGTTTGAACAACTCCAAAGATGGAATTCCAAGTCTTTAACAAGAAGAGTCATCATTTCTTGCTAGCCCACAGGTCCAAGTGAATCAATAAATGAGTTATTCCAACATAATGTTGTGCTTTACTTGGACTATAATATCAAAAGATTCGATATTAACTAAGGTTAAAGATGTTTGATTCCATTTGGCCTTTAGATTAAGACCTTTCAAATGTGTCCTTATCCACCAAACATGTGCAAACTGTTTGACTCAAAAGCTTGATAGTGATTCTTGTTCTTTTTATAATTGTTTAACAATTGATAAGACAACGCCTATGGGC
>NW_019268212.1:355058-379519 GCF_002742605.1 Olea europaea var. sylvestris
AATTTATTCTATAGCTATCAATAATCGAGTCTTCATGAAGCAGAGTATCACGAAATCTTTACTCTTTGCATATGAAAATGATATATAAACTTTATTATGACCAACCCTTATTAATTGTTCGTGCATTCAATTATTACGTTCAAAGTCCTTTTAAATAAACAAAATCCATTCATGGCTTGGGGGTGTTTGATAGATATTTTTATGTAAAAATACATTTTAGAATAGTAAATTGATGTGAAATGCGTGGTTGAGAAATAAGGAAAAGTTTGTTTATTTACGTGTAATATTATTTTAATAAAGAATGTGTGATTGAAAAGAAGAGAGAGAAAAATGCATTTTGAAAAAAATAGTTACCAAACGGGGCCTTTAAACTACTTATAAGTTAAACAAATCCTTATAAGGTATATAAATAACTCATAAAATATAAATTCAACCAGAAGAGAACATTCAATCATACTACTATTTAAAAAACTAAAAATACATCAAGTGCATTGTACATGCATCACACGAGTTTTATTGATAAAACATGACAATATAAGTAACTTCCACTACAAAATATCAACTCATCAATAGCTTGGAAAGAATGCTATTTATCATGTTCTATAGCATTTTTTGGAACGTTATTATTAAAAGTCATATCTCTATTGTATCATTTTTTGAATACTATTATGAAGTGCTATAAAAAAAACTTTATAATACCATTCTCTTATCATCATGGTTTTAGCATTTGTGGTAATCTTTTCATGCAATCATTTTTATTATTATTATTTTTTTTGTGATAGTATTTTCTGTTATAATTTTGGCTTTAATGACACTCTTCAATCATCATGATTACATGTTCAATAACATTCTTTTTTCATCATAATTTTTACATATTTATTGCATTTATTAAATATAATGTATGGTTTTCGATTGCATTTTTTATTGTAATGTATACGCATTAAATAACATTCCTAATTTGTTAATCGTCAAATGTAAACATTCAAATAGCATTATTTTCTGGACTAAAAGTATGAACAACAACAATCAAGTCAATGATAAATTCTAAAACATAAATTGATACTGTCTTGTAGAAAAATAAACTAGTGCACCTGCTCAATATAGAGGTAATTATATTTTGTCTTCACATCAGATACTAATAGCAACATATGTTTGAAAGTGTACTAAATAAAATTAAATTAGAAATCTAGTTCTTCAAAAGAAAATTTCTTGAACTCCTGTAACTTGCTTTGAGAACACATCCATCAAACCAATGATGCATTTAAATCTGAAAATTGATGAATTAATACAACTTATTAGATTGTAAAGAAAAATCTGATTACAAAAATTCAAAAAAGTGAAACTACACAATCTATACCTGTTGCACACTTTTCCATTCATAAATCAACCGAAAAATTACTCAGGTCATTGAGAGAAGAGACTTAGGCATGTTATCCGTGCTATGTATATATCACAACATCACTAACTTTTTAGATAAAGAAACAAACTATTTCAATTTGAAATTGTAAAGATTAAATCATACTTAGACCACCATTTGAAAGCATTTCAAATGTCAATTCTACCAGAAGTATAAACTGAGGCCAGCAAATGGGTGGATTACCATATATAAAATTTACCTGATCTCAATCTCTTGAACATTTTAATCCGAGATGGAGTACTGCATCATATGATTTTTCAACTCAAACACCTTTTTATATGCTGACACCAGGAGAAAACATACCAATATCAAGAAATTGCAGCGCTCTTTTGACAACACTCTGGATTTTTAAGATTTACCTATCTTGTGCAGAATAAGTAAGAACCTTCCCATTTACATCGTCAAACTCAACAGAACCTGGCCATTTTGATGATTCTATCTGAAAGTGAGGAAAATCAGCATTCGGTTTTCCCCACGTATGCATCTGAAATAGTTTGCGACATGCATGAGTAAAATAGTGCAAGAATAAATAGAAATAATTTACAAATGATGCAAAACCCATACTCAATCCTTGTGATTCTGAATTTCAATGAACTAAAATTATCTGACGCATAAATTGAAATGGTGATAAGTGAATCGTTATTTTTATTGTAGAATAACTTCCGAATTACTTCATCATGACTGACATTAAAAACACATATCCTCTGATTAGTCTCTGCATCTGAGAAATACACAAGTCCCATTTCAATTCCTAGATCTGAAAAGAAAAATATTGATGAAATCCCCTTAACCAAACAGAGAATTAATCATTTAATCAAACAAGAAATTAAGAACAGTAAGAACCATACACCAGCAAAGCCAAACCTACTTCACTAATCAGAAATCATTTAAGCCCCGTTTCAAACCATACCCAGTTAACATGATAAATGGGTGATAAGCAAAATGGAAGAATTAATCACAGGGATAATGCATGCATATGTGTGCATATTTGACCTTAATTCAATTAACAAACATGCATCGGGTATAACAGGGAAAGACAAACAATTGAAAATAAATATTTAAGCATTGAGACTAGTCTTTGTCAAAATTATCAATAATAAATCCAATAACTGGAACCCGTAATTGATGCTAGAATCAGATTGACTGAATACACGTATATGGTGTCTATATAAGGATTATTGTAATAATATCTACTTATTTTTAAAATTAATACCAAATTTTTTTTTATCCAAGGTCCAAATATCCCTTTTGTCAACATGGTTAAAATGGTACCTCTATGATATAGTTTAGACCATATTATTAATTCAAATATTTTTCCTTAAAAATGAGAAATAATTAATTGAATATATATATATATATATTTCAATTATTACAATAAAAATCATTCTAAATAAAAAGAAAAAATTCACTCATATGTGTGTGACATGAGCATCAATAGTATTTTGTTCATAAAAGTTGACAAAATAAATAACTAATAATATAAATTTACGTTTATTTAAAGCATCAATAGTCATCTCCCATTGGTTCATGACTATTCAGCTGTAGACAAGATATCTAGTTTATGGTATCTATATAAGGATTAACTTAATAATATCTACTTATTTTTAAAGGTAATGCCAACACAAAATTTATTTAAGGTCAGAATCTCCCTTTTGTCAAGATGGTTAAAATAATACTTCTTCAAGATAGTTTTGGATCGTATTATTAATTATTTTCCCAAAAAATGAGAAAAAATTAATTGAATAAAAAGTCATACCCCCAAAACTATATATATAATCGAGTTTTTGGGAGCAGAGTATCATGAAATCTTTAGTCTTTGCCTTCAATTAATTATGAAAATGATTTGTAAACTTTATTATGTCCACCCCCTCATTGATTGTTCGTGCATTCAATTATTACATTAAAAATAAAAATAAAAAATCCTCCCTTGGGTTAAATAAAAAAAAAAATCTTTATAATTAAAAAAAAAATTATAAACAAAAAAATTCTCTTAAATTATATAAATAACTCATAAAATATAAATTCAACCAGAAGTAAACATTCAATCAGGCTATTATTTAAAAAATTAAAAATACATCAAGTATGTCGTACGTGAATCACATTTGTTTTATTGATAAAACTTGACAATATAAATAATTTCTAATGCAACTTTAGGCTATGGAAACCCGAGAGAAGCTGTAAGGCTACCACTCAAGGATGATATAAATGAAATGCTTGTCGTCATCACTGTGTATATTTCAACTAGAAAAATGTGCTATGTGGAACCTTAATTTGATGCATCTTCTACACCGGAGAAATGTCAAATATTGTCTATAGACCCTAAGAATGAGTAATCATCGTAAGTTGTTGAAGTTTACCTTCCCAAATATGTTGAGTACTTGATGGAATGGATTGAAACCCAGTTGTATAAGGATCAATTTTATCCTAATCGATGTTTTGCGCAATTAATACACTAATTATAATAATTTGCGATGCTTATCTACTTTTTATTAATTATGATTAAAACATTTAATTTTATGTGATAGTTTAAATCATATAATAAGTTCACTATTACTAGAATAATTGGGAATAAAATTAGTTGAAATTAAAATAAGATTCATTATAAATTTTTTTTAAGAAAAATATTCACACCGGGAGTGAAAAAGATTGTTTATACATAAAAAAATTAAAAATTCAAGCTAAATATTTATTTGTAAGTTATTAATATGAAAAAAATTATCGTAGATAATAAGTAACCCATAAATAAAAATTTACCAAGGAGCAAAATCTAGTTATTCTACTACTTACATAATCAAAATAGTTCACTTGTCAAATAGTGTTTTATTAATAAAATTTAACAAAATAAATAACTAATAATATAAATGTAGCATTATTTAAATTTTCAAGCATTAAATATGAGATAATTTGTGCAAAGGTGTTAGTCGCCCATATGTTCATGAGTATTTTTCTGTGGACGAGATATCTCATATATGGTATCTAATATCAACTTATTTTTACAAATAGTACCAAAATAAAATAAAATTATCCAACGTCTAAATCTTCCTCTTGTCAACATGGTTAAAATGATACCTCTACGAGATAGTTTTAGACCATATCATTAATTCAAATATTTTTTCCCAAAAAATGAGAAATAATTAATTGAATAAAAGGTCATACACTCAAAATTAAATAAAATCAAGTTTTTTATGAAGCAGAGTATCACCAAATCTTTATTCTTTGCCTTCAATTACATATCAAGCCTCTCTGTTTGATTCTCATTTTTGAGATAAAATGTATTATGGAGTAGTGATTTTTTTAAAAAAAATATGTGGTTAGAAAGTAAGGAAAAGTTTTTGAAATACGTGTATAATTATTTTATAGAAGAATGTGTTGTTGAAAATGAATTTTGGAAAAATGCATTCTTGAAAAAATGGGATCAAACAAGGGCCAAAATAATTTGTAAACTTTATTATGATCTCTATTTAATTGATTTTTCGTTTGTTCCATTATTCCATTAAATATCCTTTTAAATAAAAAAAAATCCACTCATGGTTTAAAAAATTTTAAAAACTTATTTATAATAAAAAATAAGCTACTCATAAGTAAAAAAATTCTCATACATTATATAAATTCACCTCGAAGAAAACATTCGATCATAATATTATTTAGAAGACTGAAAATACATCAAATGCATTGAACATGCATCCCATGTGTTTTATTGATAAAAATAGACAATATTAGAAACTTCTAATGCAACTTTAGGCTGTGGAAACCTGGGAGAAGTTGTAAGGCTGCCACTAGGGAAGGATATAAGATTTCAACTGGGCAAATGTGCCATGTGGAACCTTTTATGAGTCTTGTAGACCATAGAAATGTCAGACAATGTCTATAGGCCCTAAGAACGAGTAAACATGGTAAGACGATTGATATGTGTAAAATGGGGTATTTATTGTTGGATAAATTATAGCTTAATTTTGTGTCAAATATGTTTGTTAGGTTAAATTCAGTGTATAGAAGTGAAATTGGAAAAAAATGAATGACAAACGGGCAAAAACGAAAGAAATCCAAAACTCAGCGATCAAAGTGCAAACATCAAAAAGTTGATTTGAACATTAAAATGATGATTGAAATCACAAATGATCGATTGGATGTAATTGATGGTCAAAGGAGGGAAATATAGAAAAGCAATTTCACAAATCAATTTTTAGTTGGAAATGTTATGCTCCAAATTTTTTGTCTTAGATTGAGACACATTTTATGAATAGTAAACATTTGAACCGGAGAAATGATTTTTCTAGAAGAATTGTAGCCTTTGAGTTAGCTTTCAAATGTAGTTTAAATCACTTCAATCGGACATTGAGATAAAAAGTTATCACAAAAGTATTAACAATTGTTCAAGGATGAAATCGCCTGAAAGGTGGGGCCACGAGGATTAATCTGTTGCGGTGCAAAATCAACCCAAGAGCAATTCATCTTGCCCGCGTGACCGTGGGGAAGAAGGCTGCGCAACCTAAATTCGATGCAATTTTTGCATAATTTATTTTATAAATTCCTGGAAAAAACTCCACTTTCTCACTCTAGTTTTGCTGCACAGCTCTTCGAGATCCACCGCTGGAAGATTCCACCTGAAATTAGTGGAAAATTTCTCAGATTCTTGTTCATTGTTCCCTTGTTCTCTCCAAGGTCTCTATTAGGTACTCACTCATACGTCAGTATCATTGTTCCCTTTGATCTGATTCCCATCCAGGTACAACCACAATTCCTCGATCCTCACTTACGCTCACAACATATGATATATGTGCGTGGTGAAATGCTTATGCGTATAAAATAGTGGTTGATAATAATGTTGTACATTTGCAACATGTTAGTGGAGGCAAGTCAATGGTTAGATATGATTGTAATAAAAGTTCTTTTTGTTGATCCTAAAGGCGATGCAAAATTAAGATTTAATGGCAATAATGAAATATTCAAGATCGCACCACGAAAACAAGATTAAAGTAAAGTAGAAAAAGAGAAATTAAGTAAAGGAACGATGAATTTTATTAAATTCGACGATATGGAGAGAATTATAACTGGACAGCAATAATGCTTCAGATAAATTGAAAGAGGAGACCTATATTTATAGATACATACCATATCTAAAGATGGAAATAATGTGGAATAAGGAAATAATATATTTCCAATAAAATCACATCAAAATAAGAAAATAATATATTTCCAAAAAATCTATCATAATTTGGGTCACAAACCCAATAATCTCCACCTTGACCTAAATTCCAGTGCAACAAATGAAACTCTAAGATTTCAAATCCATCTGCAACAAAATGAACCGACCAATCTCCTAAACACAGTAATCACAACTCTCCATCACTACACCATCATTCTCTACACGGCGTCCACAAGCGACATCCGAACCCAAATCCCGAGTTCTCAAAATTCTTCCAAGGAATTACTGTTGACAAAATAGGGTCGAAACACACCCTGTAGCAGAAACCATCGCACATGCTAGATCAGAAGGCCCCGTGCTAGAACTGTCACCTTCAACGTCATCTAAAGCATTCCAGACATTATTGACACCACTGTACATATGCTCTATGAGTCCAACCCTTGCAACTGAGCATAGTGTATCCGCTGAAATTGGTGGCAAAGAGGAATCACCAATGCTCTCCCTAACAGTGTTCTTAACTAACTCAGAGCTCGTCACAAGAGGTATTGTATCAAGCTGAACTTCCACCACGGTACTAACTTGTCCAAATGTCTCTTAACTGGTTCTGCGTTCCCCTCCAAGATGTACAACTGAGACTTCTTCCGTCCCTTTAGTATAACCCGAACACCCATCGAACCTTCAAGACTTTACCTCCATCAGAGAATTTATACCCTTTTGCATCCAAGGTACTCAACGATATGAGATTCTTTGTCAAGACTTGAACATGGCAAACTCGATCGAGTGTTCTCACTGTTCCATCTTGTATCCTCAATCTGACCCGATTGATTCCTGCAACTTGATAAGATTGGTTGTTTCCCATGACAACTTCACCTTACTTCACTGTCTCATATGTTTGAAACAAAGCCCTATTAGGGTACATATGATACGAACATGTAGAATCCAGAATCCACTTCCCAGGTTTGAATTCTCCATCAGATACAGCCAACATTACATCTCCATCATTTGAAAAATTCTCAACAATGTTAGTCTCGTTACCCGATTGCCCCGTATGATTTGCATGTCAATCACCTTTACCATGCAACTATTCACAATCTTTCCTAATGTGTCATTTTCTCTTACAGTAATAACAATACACAATGTTGTATCTCACCTTCGATCTACCTCTCTGTCGATCACCATGAGTAACTAGAGCATCTCCACCCTTAGATGTAGGATCTCCAACCAACAGCTCCATCTTCTCTTTTGAGAATAGGGCGTCATATACCTCCTCAATGGTCAGCGTGTCACGACTATACAGTATAGTATCACGAAACGACAAAAATGAATTGGGTAGCGAACACAATAGGATCAAGGCTAGATCCTTTTCATCATATTTTACTTCCAACGTCTCTAAATCTGCAACAATCTCCTTGAACACAGCAAGTTGGTCCTATAGTGACCCTCCTTCCGCCATGCAATGGGAATATAGCTTCTGCTTTAGAGTCAGTTTGCTCGTCAGACTTTTTGTCATGTACAACTGCTCCAGCTTGAACCACAAAGCAGCCGCTGTCTTCTCCTTCAAGACATCCTGTAGAATATTGTTGGATAAATGAAGTTGAATCTGCGCTAGAGCCTTTCGATCCCTCCATTGTCTCTCTTCCATAGACAAATTTGCTGGCATCCTCTCAAAACCCAACAAAGTATCATCAAGATCCATCTGTATCAACACAGCCCTCACCTTTACTTGCCACAGTGAAAATCTTATATTGCAATCCAGCTGCGGAATTTCATACTTCAACGAATTCATCCTTGAAAAATCTCAATCAAATCACGAAGAACCTGCAACTCGTGCTCTGATACCACTTGTTGATCCCAAAGGCGGTGCAAGATTAAGATTTAATGACAATAATGAAATATTCAAGATCGCACAGCGAAAACAAGATTAAAGTAAAGTAGAAAAAGAGAAACTAAGTAGAGGAGCGATGAATTTTATTAAACTAAGCAGTGAGGTCCAGTCATATCAAGAAGATCTAATGCAATTTCATCACAAAAATCATTAAAAATCAATTAATGAAAAATAAAATTGTATTGATCTTGAGGTATAAATGAAAGACAGTAAATGATAGCTTATCAATTACATGACGAGTTATTCTTCCCAACAATTTTTTTGCTGGTTTAGAATTTGAAATGGCTCTCTAATAATGGAATCATTTATTTTTTTGTAACCATCCACCTGATTGATATATGGACAATCCTAAAATGATTTAGGAAACAAATGAATATTTAATTTTTTATTATAAATATGTTACAATCACCTTAAAATTTAATATAATTTTCTCATGATATTTACAAAAAGATAAAATAAAATAAAATTTTCTTGATAAAAAAAAAAAAAAAAAAGTTGATGTAAGTAATCATCAAAATAAGATAAAAGAATTAAGTTCACAATCATCTAAAAATTCCATACAACAAGAGGACAAAATTTTTACAATGGAATTGTTCATTGTACACATAAAAATAACTATATTAGTTGTAAGTACAAATATAATCACCAAAATCAATTCATGATAAATATGGCACAACACAACATCTTAAACATCAATGTAATATGACTATCAAAATCAGGAAAATGATCTTATAATAAACAAAATCTAATAATCACTTATATAAATGTATACAACTAAATAAATTTCTAGTTCTTTTATACGAAGAGCATACATTTTATGTCTAGTTGTCACTCTCTGAGAAGCCTGTAGCGTAAACCATTTCCAAGCTTAAACTCAAAAAATTTTAAATCCTGAAAATTTCTAAGCTTGAAATCCTAAAGAAAGGCTCAAAGTGGAAATAATGAAGCCGTAGCTAACCAACCTAAACAGCCATGGCCAAAGCGACATCCGACCCAAGCCCGGCACACTGATAAGTGAGGTATAATCATATCGAGAAGATTTAACATAATTTTCATCACAAAAATCATTAAAAATGAATTAATTATAAATAAAATTGCATTGATTTTCAGGGATGAATTAAATACAATAAATGACAAATTTGAAATTACAAGACGAGTTATTATTTCCTACATTTTTTTTTTCAGTTAAGAATTTGGAATGGCTCTCTAACAATGCAATCATTTATTTTATTATTATTATTATTATTATTATTATTATTATTATTATTATTATTATTATTATTATTATTTTTTGGATGTCCACCTGATGGATATATGGACAATCTTAGAATGGTTTAGGAAATAAATGAATATTCAATTTTTCATTATATATATTCATTTTTCTCTATTACGGCTTAGGCTACGAACCTCATAGGTGCCAAACTCCTTCCCTAACTAATGTTCAATCGAGACAGAATAAAATGGGAGTTCCAGTAATTCAATGATCAGTCCGCTAGTTCACGCAAATTCGAAGAAGTTATCACGGACGAGCCACATGCACAGAAAATTGCAATGCCCCAAGCTAGTTTTTTTCGGTAGTTGTAGCGGCGATGGAAGTCACACCAGTGCAGATCCAGTACATATGTAATTACCAAAATCAATTCATTATAAATGGGGCTCAACACATCTTAAAAATCAACGTAATAAGATTATCAAAATCAGAAAATTGATTTTATAATAAACAAAATAATTCTAATAATTACTGATATAAATGTATACAACAAAATAAATTTCTAGTTCTTTAATACAAAGAGCATACTTTTATATCTTGTACTATGTGTAAACTATTTCTAAGCTTAAATTCCCAAAATTAGTAAACCGATAAAATTTCTAAGCTTGAAATCATGAAGAATGACTCAAAGTGGGAATAACACAGCCGCAGCTAACCAATGGGAACAGCCACAGCCACAGCCACATCCGACCCAAGCCCGACACACTGATAAGTGAGGTACAATCATATCAAGAAGATTAATGTAATTTCTTCACAAAAATCATTAAAATCAATTAATGATGAATAAAATTGTATTGATTTTGAGGTATAAATGAAATACAATAAATGACAAATTATCAATTACATGACGAGTTATTCTTTCCTACAATTTTTTATCAGTTTAGAATTTGAAATGGCTCTCTAATAATGCAATCGTTTATTTATTTATTTTTTGTAACCATCCGCCATCCATATGGACAATCCTAAAATGATTTAGGAAATAAATGAATATTTAGTTTTTCATTACAGATACATTACAATCACCAAAAAGTTTAACATAATTTGATTGTGAAATTTACAAAAAGATAAAATAAAATTAAAATTTCCTGGTAAATTTAGAAAAAAAAATTAAAGTAAGCAATCATCAAAATCAGATAAAAGAATTCACAATCATCTAAAAATTCCATACAAACAGAGAACTAAAATTATTCATATATATATATATAATATGACGTGATGCAACATCTAAAGAATCAATGTAATATGATTATCAAAATAAAAAAAATATGATCTTATAATAAACAAAATAATTCTATTAATTGCCTATTTAAATGTATACAACAAAATAAATTTCTAGTTCTTTTATACAAAAAGCATACATTTTATGTCTTTCACTGTCACTCTTCGAGAAGCCTGTAAAGTAACCCATCTCTAAGCTTAAGCTCACAAAATCGTGAGCCCAAAAAACTTCTTAGCTTGAAATTTTGAAGAATGGCTCAAAGGGAAATAATGCAGCCACAGATGACCAACCTGAACAGCCACAACCACATCCAATTTTAGAGCAGCTTACTAGTGTCCAATGTTGGAAACTAAACTTGATTCATGAATGATGAAAAAAATTTAATTTGATACATGAATTAGTTTATTTAATATTCATGCATTTATTTAAATCACGTATTCAAATGGTTCTTTGTATCCTATTATTCATAGTATGTAGGAAAAATCATTAATTAGTCTCTTAAGTTCATACAATGTATTTGAGATCCTTTGTACCTATAAAAGGCCTTGTGCTTGAGACATTTTATGAGCCAAGCCATAGAATACAAATATTTTTTTGAGAATTCTCTAAATTTTTCTCTCTAGTCTTTCATCCCATAATTTTTTATTTCCAACAAAGTGGTATCAGAGCCATTTCAAAGATGAATAGTTCATTTCCTTTTATTGTTCCCAAACTAACAAAGAAAAATTATGGACATTGGAGCATATGCATGAAGGCGTTGCTCGGCTCACAAGAGGCATGGGAAGTTGTAGAGAGAGGCTATGATGAACCAGAGAATGCCGGAGCTTTAAGTCAAGCTCAAAGGAATGCCTTGCAATGGTACCGCAAGTTAGATCAACACACTCTCTCTATTATTCACATGGGCTTAGATGAAGTCATGTTCGAGAAAATTGCGTCCTCAGCAAAAGCTAAGGAAGCTTGGGAGATTCTCGAGAACAATTTCAAGGGAAATGAAAAAGTGAAGAAGGTTTGCCTTCAAATCCTTCATGGGGAGTTTGAATCTCTGTATATGAAAGAGTCTGAATCTGTCTTTGACTATTTCACTAGAGTATCCTCTATTGTCAATCATATGAAGCGGTACGGGGAGAATATTGAAGAAAGTCGTATCATCGAGAAAATTTTTAGATTGCTTGACTCAAAACTTGAGTTTGTTAGTATTGCCATTGAAGAGTCTAAAGACTTGGATTTGATCAACTCATGGGGTCCTTGCAAGCATATGAAGAAGAAAGGAGAACCGGTGGCTCAAGTTCTCCAAAGAATGTCTCCTTGGGAAGTCAACAGAAAGAGCAAGGACGATCTCAAAGAAGAGGTCAAATTCGTGGTCGTGGTAGTGGTAGTAGTCACGGAGGAAATTATGGTCATAGTAATGAAAGAAATGATGGAAAATAAAATTTGAATAATAAATGATCAAGCAATCAATCGAGAGGACGAGGGTGTTGGAACTATGGCTCCAAGAAAGGCGGCAGAAGAAGATATGACAAGTCCAATGTTCAATGTTACACTTGTCATAAATATGGTCACTATGCTTCCGAATGTACGAGTGACACCACCAGTAATGAAGAGAGAGTGAATTATGTTGAAGCAAAGGAAGATGAAGAATTGTTGTTGTTGTTGGCAACCAAAGAAGAAAAGGATAAACAATCGTGGTACCTTGACATCGGTGCCGCCAATCACATGAGTGGCAACAAGGAGTTATTTTCAACAATAAATGAGTCGGTAAAGACAACATTGTTTTTGGAGATGAAACTAAAGTTTCAATAAAAGGCAAAGGTGATGTTCTTATTCATGCTAAAAATGGAAGTCATCTTTTGATTTCTCAAGTTTATTATATACCTACTTTGAAGTCTCATATTTTGAGTTTGGGACAATTACTTGAGAATGGCTATGACATTCACTTGAAGAATCGTTGCCTTACTTTGAGAGATGTTTCTCATAAACTGATTGTAAAGGTGCCAATGGAAAAAAATAGAATATTTTTACTCAATGTTAATGTTGACCATCGAAGGTGTCTAAAAGCTTGTGTTGATGACAATTCTTGGCTTTGGCACTTAAGATTTGATCATTTGAATTTTGGTGGCTTGAAGACCTTGACAAATGAAGAAATGGTGAATGGGTTGCCTAAAATTAATCATCCCAATCAACTTTGTGAAGGATGCCTTGTGGGCAAGCAAACTAAAAAAAGCTTTCCAAAGGATTCCACCTCAAGAGTAACAAAGCCACTCCAACGTGTTCGTGCAGATGTGTGCAGGCCAATCAAACCACCCTCTCATGGTAAAGAAAATTAATTCTTATTATTTATTGATGATTTTTCTCGCAAGACCTGGGTTTATTTTTTGAAGATAAAAGATGAAGTTTTTGAAGCATTCAAAAAATTCAAAGCTCTTGTTGAAAATGAGAGTGGCAACTCAATCAAAGCATTAAGAACGGATTGAGGTGGAGAATTCACTTCCAAGGAGTTTAACAATTTTTGTGATAACAATGGAATCCTCCATTTCCTTACAGTTCCAAATTCACTGCAACAAAATGGTGTTGTGGAGCGGAAAAATAGAACCATCCTCAAGATGGTTCATAGTATGCTTAAGAGCAATAGTATGGAGAAAGAGTTTTGGGCCGAGGCTATTGCATTTGTTGTGTATTTGTCTAATCTTTCCCCGTCGAGGAGTGTTTAAGACATCACTCCACAAAAAGCTTGGAGTGGTTAGAAACCTAGTGTTTCTCATTTACGTGTTTTTGGTAGTATTGCCTATATTCATGTGCCAAATGAGAAGAGATTAAAACTTGATGAGAAAAGTGAGAAGTTTGTTTTCATCAGCTATGATGCAAACTCTAAAGGCTATAAGTTTTACAATCCTTGCAATGGAAAGATCGTTATTACTAGAGATGTGAAATTCGATGAAGGAAGTTCGTGGGATTGGAATGTTACGAAAAATGAAGAATACGTGATTTTTTCTTTCCAAGAAGGAGACTCTAGCCAAAACGCAAGTGAAGATGCCACTCTACCTCATTCTCCTACTCCTTAATCTCCTCATGATAGTTCCTCCGAAGGACTGAGTCGTTTCAGAAATCTTGCATAGATTTATGAAGAAACTGAAATTGTTGATAATCCATCTTTGTTTTGTCTATTTACTGACACTGAGCAATTGAACTTTGAAGAGGCAACGGAAGACAAGAAATGGAGGCATGCAATGGATGAGGAGATTCGAGCAATAAAAAAGAATAATACATGGGAGCTAGCCTCTCTTCCTGAAGTGCAAAAAGCAATTGGCATGAAATGGGTGGACAAAGTAAAGAAAAATACTCGAAGAGAAGTGGAAAAATACAAGGCAAGACTTGTTGCCAAAGGCTATAGCTAAAAACATGGCATTGACTATGATGAGATCTTTGCTCCCGTTGCTCGCTTGGAAACCATTCGATTAATCATTTCCTTGGCAGCTCAAAATAAGTGGAAAATTTATCAAATGGATGTCAAGTCCACTTTCTTGAATGGATACCTTGAAGAAGAAGTGTACGTTTAACAACCATTGGGTTATGCTATTAAGGAACATGAAGATAAAGTTTTGAAGTTGAAGAAGACGTTATATGGCTTTAAGCAAGTGTCTAGAGCATGGTTTAGCCGGATTGACAAGTATTAATCATGGATTCATCAAATGCCCACATGAGTATGCTCTTTACGTTAAAAATGATGCATTTGGAGGTTTTATGATTGTGTGCTTGTAAGTTGATGACTTGATCTTCACTAGCAACAATGAAAACATGTTTGATGAATTTAAGAGAATGATGGCTCAAGAATTTGAGATGATTGACATTGGGCTCATGTCATACTACCTCGGAATTGAGGTAAAACAAAATGGAGATGACATTTTTATTTTTCAAGACGCTTATGCAAAGAAAGTTCTTGAAAGATTCAAAATGCAAAATTGCAATCCGATGAGTACTCCCATCGGGTGTGGAACAAACATGTTAAAATATGACGAGAGCACGAAAGTGGATCCATCTCTCTATAGACAGCTTGTTGGAAGCTTGAGATATTTGACTTGTACAAGACCCGATATTCTTTATAGTGTTGGTCTTGTTAGCTGTTACATGGAGGCACCGACTTTAACTCACTTAGAGATTGCTAAAAGGATACTTCGCTACATTAAAGGTACCCTTGATTATGGCTTAGCTTATTCTTCTTCTACAAATTTCAAGATTCATGGTTATAGTGATAGTGATTGGGCTAGTGATATTAATGATCGAAAAAGCACCACTGGATTTTTGTTTGAGATATTTATGATAAAATGATTCCTAGGTAAAAAATAAATAAATCAATACATGGGTTAAAAATTACAAAACTTAATTACAATTAAAAACAAAATGACTCATAAGTAAAAATAATAATAATAATAATAATAATAATAATAATAATAATAATAATAATAATAATAATAATAATAATAATAATAATAATAAATAAAAAAATCTCAGAAGTTTTATAAATAACTCAAAAAAATATAATTTCACCCATGAGAAAAGATTCATTCTATTATTTACAGTACAAAAATACATCAAGTCCATCATACGTGCATCACACTTGGTTTTTTGGTAAACACATGACAATATAAGAAGCTTCTAGTGCAACTTTAGGCTGTGGAATCCTGAGAGAAGCTGTAAGGCTTCCACCATGGAGGATATAAATGAATTACTTGTTGTCATCATTCTGTATATTTCAACCTGATGTATGAGCTATATGGAACCTTTTATGTGTCTTGTACACCACAGAAATGTCAGACAACGTCTACGGACCCTAAGTACTAGTAAACATGGATGGTGAAGGTTAAGTTTGCCACTATGTTGACTACTGGATGGAATGGATTGAACCCAGTTGGATAAAAAATCTGCGTTTGGTTCAATCAATACATGTATTAAAATAATATGTGATGCTTATCTCCTTTAATATTTTATGTAATCTATGTGTAATCTGTATTCAAAATTCATTTTGGTGGTGTTTAAGTTTTGGGGATGATGTAAATATTGAAGAGATGATTCTTTCCTCATGAGTTGCATGCTAGATTAAATTATTATTCATCTAATTAAACAGAATCTCTAAAGGCTTCACATAGAAAATGAGAAAAAAAATATCAATGTAAAAGAGCTTGAAGCTTTGGAAGTTGGGGAGCATAATACTTCTTCTTGCTTCATAGAGGTAAATTTTATTAATGGCCATCTTTTAGGTGCATTAAAATATCAATAGGTATTTGCTACTGAGTTTTGTTCTTGTGAAAATGTGTAATTCTTTTACTATTTCTTGGTGGACTTGGTAACTTTGTTTTAGTAGTATTATTATCTATATATAATTGCACTTGTTGAATCAATTTGGTGAAATCAATCTTTTTCTACAAATTATAGGTCTTGAACTTCAATAGTCATGCAGATGTATAAGAACTGGGCTGAACTTTGAGGCTTTATGATTACCATTGTGGATGAAATGCCTGGCGAGATTGTAGAAGTCAAGTTCATGTTCTTACCACCTTTTATATTTATAATGTTTAATGGAGTCTGTGTGTGCAATATTGTCTCCTGGATAGCAGCTGATTGTCGTTTCTGCTCCCATCCCTTTGTCTGATAAATTTTGTTAATAGGAATTAGTGTGAATAGCGAACCAATACGTTATGCTTCTCTTCCAAACTTTTTTTTATGACGTCAAGAGTTAGTAAGTTTAAACACAAGTCAAATCAATTTTTACGACATTATCTTGTATGATTTTATTGTCAATTGCTATTTGTTTCTTTGCATATATAATGCATGCTCTTGTCTTGAAATATGATAACCAAAATTCTATATTGTATTTAGAACCTGTTTGATGGCCATTATTTGGTAAGAACTTATATTTTGAATAGTGAATTTTTAGAGAATGTGTAGCTGAAAAGTAGGAAAAAAATTTAAGTTTACATGCAAGATATTTTATTGGGTAAATGTGTAGCTGAAAATGAGTACGTAGAATAAAAGTTTTGGAATAATGGTTGTCAAACAGGGGGCTTAAATAATAACTTCCATTCTATCATTTCAATACAATGCCTCAATTATGATCAACTGTTATTTCTACATTTGTTTTGTTGAATGAGTTTTTTAATTGCCTTAGTTTCTTTGTGTTCTGTTGCCACTAAAATTGGTGCAAGTTGCTCCAAATTTTCATTTTGCTGGTGGCATTCCCCTCTGTTCTTCAATCATCTGATCCGTGTATATATATTTAATTATCATGTTTTATTTGGAAGGGGTTTTGTATCTTTAATTTACATTATCGGGTTTTGTGTAAAATGGGAAGAAAATGAATCGCCAAGCTTCAAAGAGTTCAGCTGGGAGGAATTGAAATCTGCTACAAATGGGTTTTCTTTAAAAAACATTGTTCCAAAGCATGGACAGAAGGCTCCCAATGTAGTTTACAAGGGATTTCTTGAAAATCATCACTGGATTGATGTCAAAATCTTGTTAGTGTATAGTGTTTACTATTTTCTATTGGAGCAATGAAACAATTTCTTGAATGATGTGAAATATTTAAGCATTGAAGCAATGATGCAAGTATGATGATTGAAATTTTTTTTTTTTTTTTTTTTTTTTTTTTTTTTTTTTTTTTTTTTTTTTTTTTTTTTTTTTTTTTTTTAAATTAATTTCTCATTCCAGTTCGAAGCGCTAGATGTAGCCTCAAATAGCTTTTGAAATTTGTAGATGAACTTTAAGATAACACTTGTATTTTATTCAATTCATGAAGCAGTTATTAAGCCGAATGAAAAGAGAAATAAATATAAAGATATAATAAATAAATTATTAAGTAATACAAGATACTCATGTCCATGATTAGAATCATCCGCACTAAATTTTAGACTTTGGACATTTAAAATTTAATTATTGACTTAAAAACAAATAAACAAGATCTATCAAAATTTGAGATCATATATCCATCCATGTACTCCAATTGACGTCCAAATATTAGTGCTATTTATTCAATAGAACAATTTAATGCTCAGAATCTCAAAAGCATTCCAAATGCATGGATAACTTCATTGTTTAGTCAAGTATTTAATCAATAAAACGACATTTAACTAATTTGATCTTACAGTCCCATATAGTAAAAGTATATAAACATTATCAATCGTCAACTTACTTTGTCAAAATTAAAGAACTACACTAATACAATGCTTACAATTGTCAATTTAATAATATTGGATACAAAATATTATAAACTTAAATAATACATAACTAACTTTAATAAGTAAATAGTTGTAACGTAAAGTTAAATACAGTGAATACCAATGTTCGTATCAAGAATAAAAAATATAAAACGAAATGAAATGAAAAGTAAGTCAATTTGTACCAACCTATGAATATCTTTTATGTTTATAAATGAATTTCTCCCAAATTTACATGTTCTTATTTTTAACATTAACCAACACGTTAACCTCACTAGTTTATATACTAGTTATAAAAATGATAGTTTATATACAAGTTATAAAAATGATTCCTCAACAAAAATTTACCTAGAAGCAAAAATCCAGTTATTCTACCACCTAAATAATTGAAATACTTAATGCATGGGTGTCACATGAGCATCAATAGTGTTCTATTAATAAAATTTTAACGAACAATTAACTAATAATATAAATCTAACTTTATGGAAAACCTCAAGCACTAAATATGAGATAATTCGTGCCAAGGTGTTCGTCTCCCATTGCTTCATGAGTATCTTGGTATAGGTGAGGTATATATGGCATCTACATAAGGATTAACCTAAAAATGTCTACTCATTTTTACAATTAACACCAAAATGAAATTTAAAAGTCCAAATCTCCCTTTTGTGAACATGGTTAAAATGATACCTCTAAAAGATAGTATTAGATCATATTATTGTTTCAGATATTTTTCCCAAAGAATGAGATATAGTTAATTGAACATTAAAATTGAAATATATGTATTGTTAGATGGTTTAAACTGTATAATAAATAAACTATTACTTCAGTAATAGGGCAAAAAATTAGTTGAATTAAAGTACGCATATGACAAGTGAATAAGATCCAAAATAATTTGTTAATATCCACACAGGGGAAAAATTGTTGGCTGCACGTAAATTTTTTTTTTCTAAATTAAATATTTATGTACAAGTTATAAGGATGATTCTAGGTAAAAAAGTTTATCATAGATATAAAGTAACCCATAAACAAAATTTACCTAGAAGCTAAAATCAAGTTATTCTACTCCCTACATAATTGAAATCCTTCATGGGTGTCACACGAGCATCAATCTGTTTTATTAATAAAATTTGACTAAAAAATAACTAATAATATGAATTTAACTTTACTAAAAGTTTCAAGCACTAAATATGTGATAATTTGTGCAAAGGTGTTCGTCTCCCATTGGTTCATGAGTATTTCACTATAGGGGAGGTATCTCTATATGGTATCTATATAAAGATTAACCTAAAAATATCTACTTATTAATACAATGAACACCAAACCAACATTTATCCAAGTCTGAATCTCCCTTTCGTCAACATGGTTAAAAATTAAAATGACACCTCTACAAGATATTTTTGGACAATATTATTCATTCAAATATTTTTCCCTAAGAATGAGAAATAATTAATTGAATAAAAAGTTATACATCAGAAACTAAATAATATCTTTTATAGAACTCAATAATCGAGTTTTTAGGAAATAGAGTCTCACAAAATCTTCGCTCTTTGTCTTCAATTATATACGAAAATGATTTGTAACTTTATTACGACAAACACCCCAACTTTTATAGTTCGTGCATTCCACCATTAAGTGATAAATCCATTGAAAAAAAAAAAAAACTCAGGAGTTAAAAACTAAAAACTAAAAAATAAAAAATATCTTATTTTATAACTAAAAACAAAACTATGCATTAGAAAAAAAAATATCATTAGTTCTATAAATAACTAATAAAATATAAATTCGACCAAAAGAAAACATTCAATCATACCATTATTTACAATGCTAAAAGTACATCAAGAACGTTATACGTGCATCGCACGTGGATTTTTGTTAAAACTTGATAATATAAGTAGCTTCTGATGCAACTTTAGGTTGTGGAAACCATAGAGAAGCTTTAAGGCAACCATTGGGGAGGATATAAATGAATTTCTTGTCGTCATCACTGTCTAGATTTCAACCCGACAAATGTGATATTTGGAACCTTTTATGAATCTTGTACACAAGAGAAATGTCAAACAATGTCTACAGGCCGTAAGAGCGAGTAAACAATGCAAGACGGTGAAGGTTACGTTAGCAAATATGTTAAGTACTTGATGGAATGGATTGAAATCTAGTTGGATAACATATCGGCATTTTGTGCAATTAATACGTGTATTAAAATAACATGTGATGCTTATCTCCTTTTAGTATAATTATTGAAACATATGTATTTGTAAGATGGTTTAAAGCATATAATAAATTAACCATTACTTCAATAATAAATTTATCATTACTTCTATAGTTGAGGTATCTCTATATGTTATCTATATAAGGATTAACCTAAAATGTCTACTTATTTTCACAATTAACACCAAAACAAAATTGATCTAGGGTCCGAATCTGCCTTTTCAACATGGTTAAAATGATACCTCTACAAGATGGCTTTAGACCATACTATTATTTCACATATTTTTCCCAAGAATGTGAAATAAGTAATCGAATAAAAAGTTATACACTCGAAACTAAAATAAGTACTTTTATAGCACTCTGTAATTGAGTTTTTCAGGAAGCAAAATCTCACGAAGTCTTCGCTCTTTGCCTTCAATTACATACGAAAATGATTTGTAGCTTCATTGTTTGTGCATTTCACTATTACGTGAGAAATCCATTTATGTATTAAAAAAAATATGGAAAAAGAAAAAATCAATACAAGGGTTAAAAAGTAAAAGAAAACTTATTTATAATTAAAAGCAAAACAACTCATAAGTAACAAAAAAAATCTCCTAAGTTTTATAAATAACTCGAAAAATATAAATTCACCCATGAGAAAAGACTCAATTATACTATTATTTACAATACTAAAAATACATCAAGTACATCGTACGTGCATCGCACGTGGATTTTTGTTAAAACTTGACAATATAAGTAGCTTTTGATGCAACTTTAGGCTGTGGAATCCTGAGAGAAGCTGTAAGGCTACCGCCTGGGAGGATGACTGTGCAGATTTAAAACCCGATGTTCTATGTGGAACCTTTAATGAGTCTTTTACACCAAAGAAATGTCAAACGTGTCTACAGGGCCTAAGAACATGTAAATATGGCAAGATGGTGAAGGTTACGTTCCCAAATATGTTGAGTGCTTGACGGAATGGATGGAAACCCCATTGGACAAGGATCGATTTTAACCTAATTGGCTTTTGGAGCAATTAATACACAAATTAAAATAATATACGATTCTTATCTCCTTCTAGTAATTGTGATTAAAATGTTTGTACTTATGGGATGGTTTAAACCATTTAATAAATTGACTATTACTTCAATAGTAGGGAAAAAATTAATTGAATTAAAATACGCATAATGAAAAGCAAATAAGATTCATAATAATTGTTAGTGAGAAAAATATTCACGCAGGGATAAAATGATTGCTTATATGTAAAAAAATTCTTTGAGCTAAATATTTATGTATAAGTTATTAAAATGACTTATATTTAACAAAATTTTCCATAGATAAAAAGTTACCAGTAAATAAGAATTTATCTAGAAGCAAAAATCTAGTTATTCTACTGCCCACATAATCAAAATACTTCATGTATGTACTCAAGATTCAATAATGTTTTATTCCAATAATTTGAAAAATAAATAACTGGTAATATGAATTTAACTTTATTTAAATTTCAAGCAGTAAATATGAGATAATTTGTGCAAAGGTGTTTGTCTCTTATTGGTTCATGAGTATTAGATTATAGACAAGGTATATCATTCATGGTATCTATACAAAGATTAACTTAATAGTTTCTATTTTATTTTAACAATTAACACAAAATAAAATTTATCCAAGGTCCGAATCTCCCTTTTCTATAAGTAGACATTATTAAGTTAATCCTTATATAGATATCATAAACGAGATACCTCATCCATAGCAAAATACTCATGAACCAATAGGAGATGGACACCCACAAATTATCTCATATTTAGTTCTTGAAATTTAAATAAAGTTAAATTCATATTACCAGTTATTTATTTTTCAAATTATTGGAATAAAACATTATTGAATCTTGAGTACATACGTGAAGTATTTTGATTATGTGGGCAGTAGAATAACTAGATTTTTGCTTCTAGATAAATTCTTATTTACTGGTAACTTTTTATCTATGGAAAATTTTGTTAAATATAAGTCATTTTAATAACTTATACATAAATATTTAGCTCAAAGAATTTTTTTACATATAAGCAATCATTTTATCCCTGCGTGAATATTTTTCTCACTAACAATTATTATGAATCTTATTTGCTTTTCATTATGCGTATTTTAATTCAATTAATTTTTTCCCTACTATTGAAGTAATAGTCAATTTATTAAATGGTTTAAACCATCCCATAAGTACAAACATTTTAATCACAATTACTAGAAGGAGATAAGAATCGTATATTATTTTAATTTGTGTATTAATTGCTCCAAAAGCCAATTAGGTTAAAATCGATCCTTGTCCAATGGGGTTTCCATCCATTCCGTCAAGCACTCAACATATTTGGGAACGTAACCTTCACCATCTTGCCATATTTACATGTTCTTAGGCCCTGTAGACACTTTTGACATTTCTTTGGTGTAAAAGACTCATTAAAGGTTCCACATAGAACATCGGGTTTTAAATCTGCACAGTATTGACAACCAGCAATTCATTTATATCATCCCCGGTGGTAGCCTTAAAGCTTGTCTCAAGTTGCAATAGAAGTTCTTATATTGTCAACTTTTATCAATAAAATGCGTGCAATGAATGTACAACGTAATTGACATATTTTTAGTATTGTAAATAATGACATATGATTGAATGTTTTCTTCGGGTGAATCTGTATTTTATAGTTATTTAAATAACTTACGAGAATTTTTTTTCTTGTAAGTAATTTTGTTTTATTTCATATTTTGCAACCCATGAGTTGATTTTTTTGACTTAAAAAGGGTGTTCTCGCGTAATAGTGGAATGCACTTAAAATGAAAGAGGGGTGATGTTCATAATATAGCTAAAAATCATTTTTGTATGTACGCGAAGGCAAAGAGTGAAGATTTTGTGAGACTCTACTTCCTAAAAAAAAACTTAACTATTGAGAGCAATAGAATAAATTATTTAGTTTCAGATGTATTACTTTGTGTCCAACTAATTACTTCTCATTTTTGGGAAAAATATTTGAAAGAATTATATGGTCTATAACTATATACAATTAACACCAAGATAAAATTTATCCAAGGTTTTGTCAATATGGTTAAAATGATACCTCTACAAGATAGTTTTACAAAAAATTATTAAATATCTTCATATAAGTTACTAAAATGACTTGTAATTGAAAAAAATTATCATCGATAAAAAGTAACCCATAAACATAGAAAAAAATGTGCGTTGCAAAAAAATTTAACAACAATGGACCGCAAATGTTGCAAAGGGCGTGTATTAGCAACATGTGTTGGGTGGTATTGGCCTCTCTTACCCCAAAAGCTAGTTCAAGAGGTGAGACTTTCCCTCAAACTAATAAATTGAATACCAACCTCATCCACAACCAATGTGGAATAACCTCAACAAGCTCCCACTCGCACATCGGGCTTTGCGGGAAACCAAACATATCTCCCTCCACACATCAGGCCTTGCGAGAGACCAAACCCATCTCCCCTCACACAAAAGGCCTGCAGGAGACCAACCCATCTCCCCCTCACATAAACTCGTATCTCGATGACCGTTGGGCCCGAGATGATTGTTAGGCCAGAGACTCGTTGACAAACCAGGCTCTGATACTATTGTTGGGTGGTATTGGGCTTCTCTCACCTCAAAAGTTAGCTCAAAAGGTGAGGCTTTCCCTCATACTTAAAAAACTAAATATCAATCTCATCCACAACCGATGTGGGATAATCTCGACATTAGCAACATTCATTAAAAAAACGTTGTTAAAACTCAATTTTCTCAACCAATTGTCACATACACTTGCTGAATGTTGCAATAAACCCCTTTTAGAAACATGTAATTAATGAATGCTACCTTTTACATGTTGCAAAAGGCCTTTGTAGCCTACTTACAAAGCATGCGATGTATTTTTAATCATGTATTTCGTCATATGAGTGTTTTTACTTGGCAACTGATGAAAGTGATGTATAGCGGAGTAAATGTTGTAAAGCTGTGTATGGCAATGTTTAGGAGGTTGTTTTAAGTTATTTCTTGTCACTTGATAAGCGTATTTTGTATATTTATTTAGGTCGTTAAATTAGAGCATTTATTTATTATTTCAGTGAAATATGTCTTAATTCTATATAAGTT
>NW_019268212.1:384897-386451 GCF_002742605.1 Olea europaea var. sylvestris
GCTATACAAATAGTTGATTGATTATCGTGATATAATTTCAATGCATAGCTTACTGGTTGATGTAGATCCTTCATCAACTGTATTAGCCATGTACTTTCTTTAGTAGTCATTGCTGCTGCTCAATACTCAACCTCTGCGGTTCACAAAGAAACGGTTGATTATCTCTTACTACACCATGATACTAGGGCCGACCCAAGGCTAAACGTGTACCCAATTGTCGATCTTTGTGTATCACGACATCCAACATAGTCCGCATCACAATAGCCAACTATCTTGTAATATTTACTTTTCTTGTAAAAGAATCTATAATCAATTGTTCCTTTTATGTACCTTAAAACTCATCATACCACTTCAAGATGTGACATCTTCGGCTTTTCCATGAAGAAGCTTGCTATCCTAGCTGCATTTGTAATGTCAGGTCATGTTAGCGTTAAATAGATTAAGCTTTCCATTAGTTGTCGATACATAGTTGCATCCTCCAAGTCCTTGCCTTCATTGGCACATAGCTTGGAGTTAATCTCAATTGGTGTTGATATTGGTTTGCAATCGATCATTCCAAACTTCTGTAAGAGATCTCTACCATATTTTTGTTGACACAATGATCCTTTTTCATTCTTTCCATCTCGAGTCCAAAAAATGATTTAGCTCTCCTAGTTCTTTCATTTGGAATCTTACTGATAGATTATTTTTGGTTTGTTGGATTTCATTTTCATCGTCTCTATTGATGATAAGATCATCCACATATATTAGCACTATTGTTAGTTTCCCATTATGTGCTTTGACGAATAGACTCGAGTTTGCTGGTGCTATTGAATATCCAATTTGAACTAGGAATTCAGCTATCTTATAGTACAATACTCGTGGTGCCAACTTCAACCCATAAAAAGCTTTCCTTAGCTTACAAACCTATCCTGGCTTTCTTTTATACTCGAACACCTTTAGTTGCTCCATTTATAAGTGTTGGTCAAGTTCTCCATAGAGAAATGCATTTCTCACATTCATCTGCCACAATTTTCAGGATTTTCTTACTGCAAAAGCTATACTCATGCTATAGTAATCTTTGCAATTGGACTAAACATCTCATCATAGACCAAAACATATGGCTCGGAAAATCCATGAGCTACTAGTTGTGCTTTGTATTTTTCAATTGATCCATTTGGACGTTTCTTTACTCTGAATACTCACTTGCAGGATATAGGTTTTACTCCATTAGGCCTTGGCATCAAATCCCAAGTCTCATTTTGCCTTAAAGCCATGAACTCTTCTTCCATTCCTTTTCTCCACTCCTTGTGTTGGATAGCTTCTTCAAAGGTCTCTTGCTCTTTGGCACTATCATCTTCTTTTACTACTGCGTTAGCATACTTAGGATTTGATTTTCTCTATGTAGTTGATTTTCTCAACTGTGGATGTGGGTTTGTCGGTACCTCAACCTCCTCTTGTTGACTTGGGCGTATATCCTTTGGTGTTGTCTGATTTACATCCATCTGCCAAGGACTTTGTATTGCACCAGTAGACTCTTTCTCATCACTTAATTATTGTGCATCTTATGTTTCC
>NW_019268213.1:0-595 GCF_002742605.1 Olea europaea var. sylvestris
CCGAATAATTAATTTCCTTATTAATTATGTCAGGTTGAAGAAGTGTCGGACAGAAAATTAACAAAGCAAAACCGCACTAGGGGGCAATTTTGTCATTTTTCGTGACGGTGTCAGAATGGGCCGAAATTTGATTGGTTGATTGAAACGACTCGTGAAATTAGACTCAGGACACAGACCCAGGATCTCGGGATTTTAGCCAAACTCCTTTGTTTAGGCCACCGAATAATTAATTTCCGTATTAATAATGTTAGGTTGAAGAAGTGCAGGACAAAAAATTAATAAAGAAAAAATGCACCAGGGGCGATTTTGTCATTTGTCACGATGGTGTCGGAATGGATGGTAATTTGGCAGGGTGATTGGAAACGGCCCGCGAAATTGGACTCGGGGCACAGACCCGGGATCATGGGATTTTAGCCAAATTCCTTCGTTTGGGCCACCAAATAATTAAATTCCTTATTAATTATGTCTGGTTGATGAAGTGCTAGATAGAAAATTAACAAAGAAAAATCGTACCAGGGGCAATTTTTTCATTTGTCGCGACGGTGTCAGAATGGGCTGAAATTTGGCAAGTTGATTGGAAAGGTCTCGCGAAATT
>NW_019268213.1:1594-5010 GCF_002742605.1 Olea europaea var. sylvestris
GCAATTTTGTCATTTGTCGCGACGGTGTCGGAATGGGCCGAAATTTGGCAGGTTGATTGGAAACAGCCCGCGAAATCGGACTCGGGGCACAGACTCGGCATCCCAGGATTTTAGCCAAATTCCATCGTTTGGGCCTCTGAATAATTAATTTCCTTATTAATTATGTTAAGTTGAAGAAGTGCTGGACAGAAAATTAACAAAGCAAAACCACACCAGGGGCTATTTTGTCATTTTTCACATAGGTGTCGGAATGGGCCGAAATTTGGCAGGTTGATTGGAAACGACCGGCGAAATTGGACTCGGGGCACAGACCCAAGATCACGGGATTTTAGCCATGTTTCTTTGTTTAGGCCTCTGAATAATTAATTTCCTTATTAATTATGTCAGGTTGATGAAGTGTTTAACAGAAAATTAACAAAGAAAATCGCACCAAGGGCTATTTTGTCATTTGTCGCGACGGTGTCGGAATGGGCCAAAATTTGGCAGGTTGATTGGAAACGGCCCGCGAAATTGGACTCAGGGTATAGACCCGAGATCACGAAATTTTAGCTAAATTCTTTCTTCTGGGCCTCCGAATACTTAATTTCCTTATTAATTATGTCAGGTTGAAAAAGTGTTGGACAGAAAATTGACAAAGCAAAATCGCACCAGGGGCAATTTTATCATTTTTCACGACAGTGTCAGAATGGGCCAAAATTTGGCTGGTTGATTGGAAACGGACCGCAAAATTGGACTCGCGGCACAGACTCGGGATAACGGGATTTCAGCCGAATTCCTTCGTTTGGGCCTCCAAATAATTAATTTCTTTATTAATTATGTCAGGTTGAAGAAGTGGTGGATAGAAAATTAACAAAGAAAAACTGTGCCAGGGGCAATTTTGTAATTTGTTGTGACTGTGTCGGAATGGGCCAATATTTGCAAGGTTGATTGGAAACAGCCCGCGAAATTGGACTCGGGACAAAGACCTAGGATCACGGAATTTTAGGCAAATTCCTTCGTTTGGGCCTCCGAATAATTAATTTCCTTATTAATTGTGTTAGGTTGAAGAAGTGCTGGATAGAAAATTAACAAAGCGAAACCGTCCCAAGGGCAATTTCGTCATTTTACGCGACAGCGTCGGAATAGGCCGAAATTTGGCAGGTTGACTGGAAACGGCCCACGAAATTTGGCTCGGAGCACAGACCCAGGATCATGGGATTTTAGCCCATTCCTTCGTTTGGGCCTCCGAATAATTAATTTCCTTATTAATTAGGTCAGGTTGAAGAAGTGTTCGATAGAAAATTAACAAAGAAAAACCACACCAGGGGCAATTTTTTCATTTTTCACGACGGTGTCGGAATGGGCCAAAATATGATCAGTTCATTGGAAACGGCTCGCGAAATTGGACTCGGGGCACAGACCCGGGATCACTGGATTTTAGACAAATTCTTTCGTTTGGGCCTCCGAATAATTTACTTCCTTAGTAATTATGTCAGGTTTAAGAAGTGTTGGATAGAAAATTAACAAAGAAAAACCGCACTAGGGCAATTTTGTTATTTGTCGCGACGGTGTCGGAATCGGTCAAAATTTGGCAGTTGATTGGAAATGGTGCGCTAAAGCAGACTCGGGGCACAGACCCGGAGCATGGAATTTTAGCCAAATTCCTTTATTTAGGCATACGAATAATTAATTTCCTTATTAATTATGTTAGGTTGAAGAAGTGTTGGGCCGAAAAATAACAAAGCAAAACCGCACTAGGAGCAATTTTGTCATTTTTCGCTACGGTGTCGGAATGGGCCAAAATTTGGCAGGTTGATTGGAAACGGTCCGCCAAATCGGACACGGGGCAAAAACCCGGGATCTTGGGATTTTAGCCAAATTCCTTCATTTGAGCCTCCGAATAATTAAGTTCCTTATTAATTATGTCAGGTTGAAGAAGTGCTGGACAGAAAATTAACAAAGCAAAACCGCACCTGGGGCAATTTTGTCATATTTTTCGACGGTGTCGGAATGGGCCAAAATTTGGCAGCTTTATTGGAAACGGCACGCGAAATTAGACTCGGGGCAATGACCCGGAATCACAAAATTTTAGCCAAATTCCTTCGTTTTGGCCTCCGAATAATTAATTCCCTTATTAATTATGTTAAGTTGAAGAAGTGTTGGACAGAAAATTAACAAAGCAAAACCGCACTAGGGGTAATTTTGTCATTTTTCGTGATGGTGTCGGAATGGGCCGAAATATGATAGGTTGATTGGAAACGGGCCGCGAAATTGGACTAGGGGCACAGACCCGGGATCACAGGATTTTAGCTAAATTCCTTCGTTTGGGCCTCCGAATAATTAATTTCCATATTAATTATGTCAGATTGAAGAAGTGCTGGACAGAAAATTAACAAAGAAAAATTGCACCACGGCAATATTGTCATTTGTCGCGACAGTATCAAAATCAACCGAAATTTGGCTGGTTGATTGGAAACGGCCTACAAAATTAGACTTGGGGCACAGACCTGGGATCACGGGATTTTAGCCAAATTCCATCATTTGGGCCTCCGAATAATTAATTTCCTTACTAATTATGCCAGGTTGAAGAAGTGCTGATCAGAAAATTGACAAAGCAAAACCGCACCAGGGCAATTTTGTCATTTTTCGCGACGGTATCGGAATGGGCCGAAATTTGGCAAGTTGACTGGAAATGGCCTACGAAATTAGACTTGGGGTACAAACCCGAGATCACGAGATTTTAGCCAAATTCCTTCGTTTGGGCCTCCGAATAATTAATTTCCTTATTAATTATGTCAGGTAGAAGAAGTGCTGGTCAGAAAATTAACAAAACAAAATCGCACCAGGGGTAATTTTTTCATTTTTCACGACGATGTGAGGATGGGCCGAAATTTAGCAGGTTGACTGGAAACGGCCTGCGAAATTGGACTCGGGGCACAAACCCGGGATCACGGGAGTTTAGCCAAATTCCTTCTTTTGGGCCTCCGAATAATTAATTTCCTTATTAATTATGTCAAGTTGAAGAAGTACTGGACAGAAAATTAACAAAGCAAAACCGCAATAGGGGTAATTTTGTAATTTTTCGTGACGGTATTGGAATGGGTCGAAATTTGGCGATTGACTGGAAACGGCCTGCGAAATTGGACTCGGGGAACAGACCCGAGATCACGGGATTTTATTCAAATTCCTTCGTTTGGGCCTCCGAATATTTAATTTCCTTATTAATTATGTCAGGTTGAAGACGTGCTGGACAGAAAATTAACAAAACAAAATCGTACCTGGGACAATTTTGTCATTTGTCGCGACGGTGTCAGAATGGGCCAAAATTTGGCCGATCGATTGGAAACGGCCTGCGAAATTGGACTCGGGGGACAGAACCGGGATCACAGGATTTGAGCCAAATTCGTTCGTTCGGGCCACCGAATAATTAATTTCCT
>NW_019268214.1:0-5009 GCF_002742605.1 Olea europaea var. sylvestris
TTGCTAGTCTAATTCGATTGGAATCGAGCCAATGAAAAGTGGTTTTTGATTTCAGGATAACTTCGGGTTTGTTCATTTTTGGCAAATTTCCAGTCTAATTCGATTGGAATCGAGCTAATAAAAAGTGGTTTTTGATTTCATGATAACTTCGGGTTTGTTCACTTTTGGCGAATTGCTTGTCTAATTAGATTGGAATCGAGCCAACAAAAAGTGGTTTTTGATTTCTTGATCACTTCGGTTTTTTCATTTTTGGCAAATTACTAGTCTAATTCGATTGGAATCGAGCCAATGAAAAGTGGTTTTAGATTTCATGATAACTTCGGGTTTGTTCGTTTTGGCGAATTGCTAGTCTAATTCGATTGGAATCGAGCCAATGAAAAGTGGTTTTAGATTTCATGATAACTTCGGGTTTGTTCGTTTTGGCGAATTGCTAGTCTAATTCGATTGGAATCGAGCCAATGAAAAGTGGTTTTAGATTTCATGATAACTTCGGGTTTGTTCGTTTTGGCGAATTGCTAGTCTAATTCGATTGGAATCGAGCCAATGAAAAGTGGTTTTAGATTTCATGATAACTTCGGGTTTGTTCGTTTTGGCGAATTGCTAGTCTAATTCGATTGGAATCGAGCCAATGAAAAGTGGTTTTAGATTTCATGATAACTTCGGGTTTGTTCGTTTTGGCGAATTGCTAGTCTAATTCGATTGGAATCGAGCCAATGAAAAGTGGTTTTAGATTTCATGATAACTTCGGGTTTGTTCGTTTTGGCGAATTGCTAGTCTAATTCGATTGGAATCGAGCCAATGAAAAGTGGTTTTAGATTTCATGATAACTTCGGGTTTGTTCGTTTTGGCGAATTGCTAGTCTAATTCGATTGGAATCGAGCCAATGAAAAGTGGTTTTAGATTTCATGATAACTTCGGGTTTGTTCGTTTTGGCGAATTGCTAGTCTAATTCGATTGGAATCGAGCCAATGAAAAGTGGTTTTAGATTTCATGATAACTTCGGGTTTGTTCGTTTTGGCGAATTGCTAGTCTAATTCGATTGGAATCGAGCCAATGAAAAGTGGTTTTAGATTTCATGATAACTTCGGGTTTGTTCGTTTTGGCGAATTGCTAGTCTAATTCGATTGGAATCGAGCCAATGAAAAGTGGTTTTAGATTTCATGATAACTTCGGGTTTGTTCGTTTTGGCGAATTGCTAGTCTAATTCGATTGGAATCGAGCCAATGAAAAGTGGTTTTAGATTTCATGATAACTTCGGGTTTGTTCGTTTTGGCGAATTGCTAGTCTAATTCGATTGGAATCGAGCCAATGAAAAGTGGTTTTAGATTTCATGATAACTTCGGGTTTGTTCGTTTTGGCGAATTGCTAGTCTAATTCGATTGGAATCGAGCCAATGAAAAGTGGTTTTAGATTTCATGATAACTTCGGGTTTGTTCGTTTTGGCGAATTGCTAGTCTAATTCGATTGGAATCGAGCCAATGAAAAGTGGTTTTAGATTTCATGATAACTTCGGGTTTGTTCGTTTTGGCGAATTGCTAGTCTAATTCGATTGGAATCGAGCCAATGAAAAGTGGTTTTAGATTTCATGATAACTTCGGGTTTGTTCGTTTTGGCGAATTGCTAGTCTAATTCGATTGGAATCGAGCCAATGAAAAGTGGTTTTAGATTTCATGATAACTTCGGGTTTGTTCGTTTTGGCGAATTGCTAGTCTAATTCGATTGGAATCGAGCCAATGAAAAGTGGTTTTAGATTTCATGATAACTTCGGGTTTGTTCGTTTTGGCGAATTGCTAGTCTAATTCGATTGGAATCGAGCCAATGAAAAGTGGTTTTAGATTTCATGATAACTTCGGGTTTGTTCGTTTTGGCGAATTGCTAGTCTAATTCGATTGGAATCGAGCCAATGAAAAGTGGTTTTAGATTTCATGATAACTTCGGGTTTGTTCGTTTTGGCGAATTGCTAGTCTAATTCGATTGGAATCGAGCCAATGAAAAGTGGTTTTAGATTTCATGATAACTTCGGGTTTGTTCGTTTTGGCGAATTGCTAGTCTAATTCGATTGGAATCGAGCCAATGAAAAGTGGTTTTAGATTTCATGATAACTTCGGGTTTGTTCGTTTTGGCGAATTGCTAGTCTAATTCGATTGGAATCGAGCCAATGAAAAGTGGTTTTAGATTTCATGATAACTTCGGGTTTGTTCGTTTTGGCGAATTGCTAGTCTAATTCGATTGGAATCGAGCCAATGAAAAGTGGTTTTAGATTTCATGATAACTTCGGGTTTGTTCGTTTTGGCGAATTGCTAGTCTAATTCGATTGGAATCGAGCCAATGAAAAGTGGTTTTAGATTTCATGATAACTTCGGGTTTGTTCGTTTTGGCGAATTGCTAGTCTAATTCGATTGGAATCGAGCCAATGAAAAGTGGTTTTAGATTTCATGATAACTTCGGGTTTGTTCGTTTTGGCGAATTGCTAGTCTAATTCGATTGGAATCGAGCCAATGAAAAGTGGTTTTAGATTTCATGATAACTTCGGGTTTGTTCGTTTTGGCGAATTGCTAGTCTAATTCGATTGGAATCGAGCCAATGAAAAGTGGTTTTAGATTTCATGATAACTTCGGGTTTGTTCGTTTTGGCGAATTGCTAGTCTAATTCGATTGGAATCGAGCCAATGAAAAGTGGTTTTAGATTTCATGATAACTTCGGGTTTGTTCGTTTTGGCGAATTGCTAGTCTAATTCGATTGGAATCGAGCCAATGAAAAGTGGTTTTAGATTTCATGATAACTTCGGGTTTGTTCGTTTTGGCGAATTGCTAGTCTAATTCGATTGGAATCGAGCCAATGAAAAGTGGTTTTAGATTTCATGATAACTTCGGGTTTGTTCGTTTTGGCGAATTGCTAGTCTAATTCGATTGGAATCGAGCCAATGAAAAGTGGTTTTAGATTTCATGATAACTTCGGGTTTGTTCGTTTTGGCGAATTGCTAGTCTAATTCGATTGGAATCGAGCCAATGAAAAGTGGTTTTAGATTTCATGATAACTTCGGGTTTGTTCGTTTTGGCGAATTGCTAGTCTAATTCGATTGGAATCGAGCCAATGAAAAGTGGTTTTAGATTTCATGATAACTTCGGGTTTGTTCGTTTTGGCGAATTGCTAGTCTAATTCGATTGGAATCGAGCCAATGAAAAGTGGTTTTAGATTTCATGATAACTTCGGGTTTGTTCGTTTTGGCGAATTGCTAGTCTAATTCGATTGGAATCGAGCCAATGAAAAGTGGTTTTAGATTTCATGATAACTTCGGGTTTGTTCGTTTTGGCGAATTGCTAGTCTAATTCGATTGGAATCGAGCCAATGAAAAGTGGTTTTAGATTTCATGATAACTTCGGGTTTGTTCGTTTTGGCGAATTGCTAGTCTAATTCGATTGGAATCGAGCCAATGAAAAGTGGTTTTAGATTTCATGATAACTTCGGGTTTGTTCGTTTTGGCGAATTGCTAGTCTAATTCGATTGGAATCGAGCCAATGAAAAGTGGTTTTAGATTTCATGATAACTTCGGGTTTGTTCGTTTTGGCGAATTGCTAGTCTAATTCGATTGGAATCGAGCCAATGAAAAGTGGTTTTAGATTTCATGATAACTTCGGGTTTGTTCGTTTTGGCGAATTGCTAGTCTAATTCGATTGGAATCGAGCCAATGAAAAGTGGTTTTAGATTTCATGATAACTTCGGGTTTGTTCGTTTTGGCGAATTGCTAGTCTAATTCGATTGGAATCGAGCCAATGAAAAGTGGTTTTAGATTTCATGATAACTTCGGGTTTGTTCGTTTTGGCGAATTGCTAGTCTAATTCGATTGGAATCGAGCCAATGAAAAGTGGTTTTAGATTTCATGATAACTTCGGGTTTGTTCGTTTTGGCGAATTGCTAGTCTAATTCGATTGGAATCGAGCCAATGAAAAGTGGTTTTAGATTTCATGATAACTTCGGGTTTGTTCGTTTTGGCGAATTGCTAGTCTAATTCGATTGGAATCGAGCCAATGAAAAGTGGTTTTAGATTTCATGATAACTTCGGGTTTGTTCGTTTTGGCGAATTGCTAGTCTAATTCGATTGGAATCGAGCCAATGAAAAGTGGTTTTAGATTTCATGATAACTTCGGGTTTGTTCGTTTTGGCGAATTGCTAGTCTAATTCGATTGGAATCGAGCCAATGAAAAGTGGTTTTAGATTTCATGATAACTTCGGGTTTGTTCGTTTTGGCGAATTGCTAGTCTAATTCGATTGGAATCGAGCCAATGAAAAGTGGTTTTAGATTTCATGATAACTTCGGGTTTGTTCGTTTTGGCGAATTGCTAGTCTAATTCGATTGGAATCGAGCCAATGAAAAGTGGTTTTAGATTTCATGATAACTTCGGGTTTGTTCGTTTTGGCGAATTGCTAGTCTAATTCGATTGGAATCGAGCCAATGAAAAGTGGTTTTAGATTTCATGATAACTTCGGGTTTGTTCGTTTTGGCGAATTGCTAGTCTAATTCGATTGGAATCGAGCCAATGAAAAGTGGTTTTAGATTTCATGATAACTTCGGGTTTGTTCGTTTTGGCGAATTGCTAGTCTAATTCGATTGGAATCGAGCCAATGAAAAGTGGTTTTAGATTTCATGATAACTTCGGGTTTGTTCGTTTTGGCGAATTGCTAGTCTAATTCGATTGGAATCGAGCCAATGAAAAGTGGTTTTAGATTTCATGATAACTTCGGGTTTGTTCCGTTTTGGCGAATAGCTAGTCTAATTCGGTTGGAATTTTTGATTTCAAGATAACTTCGCGTTTGTCCATTTTTGGCGAATTGCTAGTCTAATTAGATTGGAATCGAGCCAATGAAAAGTTGTTTTTGATTTCATGATCACTTCGGGTTTTTTCATTTTTGGCAAATTGCTAGTCGAATTCGACTGGAATCAAGCCAATGAAAAGTTGTTTTCGATTTCATGACAACTTCGGGTTTGTTCATTTTTTGGCGAATTACTA
>NW_019268215.1:0-2541 GCF_002742605.1 Olea europaea var. sylvestris
ATCGTAAAGAACAGTCTACTATTTATAGGGTACATTTTAAAATCTAATAATGGTCCAAAAGATAGAAATTAGGTCAAAAATGCTTGTACAATGGAAAAGGAGAAAAAATTTGGTAGCACGATTGCTTGCAATACCAAGCAAGCTGCCCTCTAGCGGCAAGCAAGCGAAAAGCTCCCTACTCCAAAATTTACCCCCACTACTTGAGCAGTGGGAGGGTAGTATGCTATTTTTCTTCTTGGACACTACTTTATCATCTTCAAGCTAGGGAGAAGCTGCGATAGAACTTTAATTCTTAAATGAAGTCGATGCCCTTTCACTTTGATTTCCTTCCTTCGTAGCCAAATCTGATGATATGCTTTAGCAATGTTACCTACTAGAGTAACAGACGTTATTTCAATCCCTACTGCTTTAAGTCCAATCCCCTCCAAAACATAATGTTGTTTGTGATAAACTACTCTAATACTCCAAACCATGCAAACCTTAGTCCGAATTTGGTTCACAAAACCCAACTGACAAAACAAGAGTAGGTTTTCTGAATTTCAATTCATTGGGCTTCTCTCTCGACCCTTAATTTGTCCTTCCCCTTAATTGTTCTTTTCAATTGGATTGCAGTGTTCATTTTCGAGTTTCCCTGTAGAAATAGGAGCTGTTTTCTTTGTATTTTTTTGGAAATCCCAATTTATTGTAGAAAGACAAATACACAATCTAGCCAACATGGTGGTAAACATGATATACGCTAAGTTGATGTGATTTCTTTCATACATGATACACATCACTGTGTCTAGGAATATGATTGACAATAGTATAAATTATGTTATTCATTTTTTCTCGAATTTTTCTGTGCACAACACGTGGCATCTTCTGGAAACTGATAGTTGCTGACAATTTTAACTGCCTGTCCAAACAGGTTGTGTCTGTTCTAGACATAAATTTGGCAATTTTTTTTCGACACAACATTTTAGCTTCAATAAATAATTCCCCATATTTCAAATTTTATTCATTTCAAAATCTCTTCTGATTTCCGCTCTTGCAAAATACTGTCCTTCAATCCTATAGTATTCCATATTGTGTATTTCAATCCCAAATATTAATTTTGTGCATTTTTGTAATGCCCCAAATTTTCATGACATCGGAGCGTTCCCAAAAATTCATTTGTTGTTTACTTTATATGCGAAAAGATCAAAATAAAATTCTTAAATAGATAATAACTGCGACATTCATAAATTTAAATTAAACATAGCAATTGTATCTGAAAGATAACACTAAACATGCCTTAAAATAAATTAACAAATAATTATGAAGGCAGAAAAATTTAATGATTGTTTTGTTACTACGATCCTTTTAGCAGCCTGCATCACCGCCCTATCACAAATCCAATCAATCCGAACTAACCTGTAAAAATTTGTAAAAGTGAGTATTCGAAAACACCCAATAAGATACGTGCAGTTTCCATATACATATATATAATAATAAAAATTACACTTCGTACCATCTGATCTTATGGAGTATATTGTGACCCAGCGACACACCCATTTTAGGTCCTCTTATAATCTCGTAGGATTTCATATTTTTTTAAAGAAAACGAATGTCTACTGGTGTGTAACTTTTGGTGTGTGAATTATGGAATCCATGTATAGTATTTATAGTAATAAAAAGTGGTTGAGTTATAATAGAAAACATGTACCCTATTGGATAAAACTTAGTTTTGGATTATATTTTAATAACAAATTCATAGTTATCCAAATAGGATACTAGCTATCACATCAAATTCAAAATAGATTAATATTAAACTAAAAATTAAAATTCAATACCCACTTTACGCATTTTTGGAGAGAGAAAATGAATTGATATAAAATTCTATTTATCCTATTTTCTTTCAAATGGGTCTAACTTAATGTGTTCTTATTCAAAATAATTTTTTTTCGAGTCAAAGACTTCTAATTAATTACGACCTATAAAATGAGTCTAATATTGATATATTAAATATCACTCTATCAAAATCTAATTATTTGAAACAAATATAATAGAAATTTAAAACACTTTTAATGTTAGTCCTCAACTTTCAAAAATGTAAATATATAAAATATAAAATAAATAAATTTTATTCTAAAATATTGGGGAGGATGCAATTTTAGTCCTCCAGTTTCAAGAGATCAAAATATTAGTAAGTTCGTCAGGTCTTGTGATTTGGAGCGCTACTATTACAAGTCGAAGTCGTTATACCTTTGGAGACTTGTTTCGGGAGAACATCAGCACCAGTACGGAGCATTATTGTCTTAAGGAGAAAGAGTCGAACTCTTCCCTCGACCATTATCATTTTAATTTCATTACATTCATTATGTAAGTCGAAATTCTGCCAAACTGTTTATTCACTATCTATTTATATAAATTACTGCACGGTCTTCTCGATTTTTTTAATCTACACTGACAAGTTACAAAAAGAAGTTCAAACTTTTAGTCCTCACCAAAACTAGATAGACCATCAGGTTTTATCATCTAAGTTTGAATAATTTACCCATGCTATTAAAAATATGTGAGAGA
>NW_019268215.1:3583-5007 GCF_002742605.1 Olea europaea var. sylvestris
GGTACGCTCATGCATATACAATATGCTTCTGCATATATAGTAGGCATATGAATATACGTATGTCATGTTGTAGATATACAATAAGGACATTTTCGCATAAACGATAATATGTTTCATATGTGGTATCATGATGTTGGATGAAGTGTGTTGGCAGAACTTCATAGGTGAAAATTTTCAAATTTTGGTTTAGAAAATATAAATGGTTAGTGTTGCATATATGGTAAGGTTGGTGTGTGCATATATAGTACGCTCATACATATACGGTATGCTTGTGTGCGTATAAGGTCCGCTAATGCATTTACAGTATGTTACTTCATCCAACATCATCATACCGAATGTGCAACATGTTATTATTTCTGCACAACATATCTTTACCGTATAATGTATATGCACAAATATGACATATCGTATATGCATAAGAATACAGTATGTGGTTAAGCATACCGTAAATGCACTGACCGTCCTCACCATATATGCAACACTCACCTTTTATGTTTTCTTAACCAAATTTTAAAAATTTTAAAGTCGTTTTGACTAAAAAAAATTTGAATTACATACATGAATATATATATTGTAGTAAATTGAGAATTAAAGAAATCGAGTCCCTCTTAAATACAAGAAAATAAAACTTATTGATATGAAAATAAGCTCCACTTGCTGTTAATAAAGTACAACAAATTTTGAAATGTACTACATGAATCTGAGTTAATTGAGAATTAATGAAATTAAGTTTCACTTAATGGAAATAAAGTTGACCAATTTTGAAATGTACTTTTGAATACAAATAATTGACAAAATCATTCATTATCATAATTTATGTAAATAGGGATTTTATTTGATATTAGGAAACCGAAATCGATATAGGATTATTGGATATGCAATATTGAGTTTTTGAAATTTTCTTTAATTACCTAGCTGTTTTTCCTTTTATAGATTATAGGTCGTTTACTTCAAATTTGTATAAAATCAAATGTTATAATTTTAATAATGCAGGAAGTTTGCTTTAAATATAACAGAAAATTTATCATATTAAATTAAAACATCATTAAAAGTAATGAAATAACAAATATGTTCTGTGTTAATGTTTCAAAAAGAAATAATGTGTCTCAAAAAAATTAAGGAAAAATTGCAGCAACGATCCCTAACATTTTCAATTTTTACAAACTTTACCTTAATCTTCATTTTGTGCCACCAAATATCCCAAACCTTTCATAAATATACATTTGGAGTCCAAATGGATGTAAAGACCGTTAGTTGATGAAAACAAGTGGATTTTCACTAATTTTGACTAAATTGAAGGGGTAAAATGTTAAGTTTAAATTTATTGCATTAAAAAAAAAAAAATCAAACGCCGCTGTTTATCTCCTTTACTCCACCCATCCCCAGCTTACACCCAGCTGAAAATCAGCCACCAACGCCGTTCG
>NW_019268216.1:0-5007 GCF_002742605.1 Olea europaea var. sylvestris
TCCAAAAAGTACTTATGGGCCCAAAACGGACACCGTGTGCAACAGTTACGCTCAATTCTTCGTACGCCGACAATCCATGCCTTTCAAATATAAAAGTGCTCATTCTTTCAAAAAATGGTCGAAATCCCTCATACGTCACGACGAAGTTGTGAGTTCAATCCAAAACGGCCGCTACATTTCCAGAAAGCACTTATGGGTCGAAAACGGACACCGTGTGCGAAAGTTACGCTCAATTCTTAGAACGCCGACAATCGATGCCTTCGAAATATAAAAGTGCTCATTCTTTCGAAAAATGGTCGAAATCCCTCATACGTCACGACGAAGTAGTGAGTTCAATCCAAAACGGTCGCTACATTTCCAGAAAGCACTTATGGGTCGAAAACGGACACCGTGTGCGAAAGTTACGCTCAATTCTTAGAACGCCGACAATCGATGCCTTCCAAATATAAAAGTGCTCATTCTTTCGAAAAATGGCCGAAATCCCTCATACGTCACGATGAAGTAGTGAGTTTAATCCAAAACGGTCGCTACATTTCCAAAAAGTACTTATGGGCCCAAAACGGACACCGTGCGCAACAGTTACGCTCAATTCTTCGTACGCCGACAATCCATGCCTTCCAAATATAAAAGTGCTCATTCTTTCGAAAAATGGCCGAAATCCCTCATACGTCACGATGAAGTAGTGAGTTTAATCCAAAACGGTCGCTACATTTCCAAAAAGTACTTATGGGCCCAAAACGGACACCGTGCGCAACAGTTACGCTCAATTCTTCGTACGCCGACAATCCATGCCTTCCAAATATAAAAGTGCTCATTCTTTCGAAAAATGGCCGAAATCCCTCATACGTCACGATGAAGTAGTGAGTTTAATCCAAAACGGTCGCTACATTTCCAAAAAGTACTTATGGGCCCAAAACGGACACCGTGCGCAACAGTTACGCTCAATTCTTCGTACGCCGACAATCCATGCCTTCCAAATATAAAAGTGCTCATTCTTTCGAAAAATGGCCGAAATCCCTCATACGTCACGATGAAGTAGTGAGTTTAATCCAAAACGGTCGCTACATTTCCAAAAAGTACTTATGGGCCCAAAACGGACACCGTGCGCAACAGTTACGCTCAATTCTTCGTACGCCGACAATCCATGCCTTCCAAATATAAAAGTGCTCATTCTTTCGAAAAATGGCCGAAATCCCTCATACGTCACGATGAAGTAGTGAGTTTAATCCAAAACGGTCGCTACATTTCCAAAAAGTACTTATGGGCCCAAAACGGACACCGTGCGCAACAGTTACGCTCAATTCTTCGTACGCCGACAATCCATGCCTTCCAAATATAAAAGTGCTCGTTCTTTCGAAAAATGGGCAAAATCCCTCATACGTCACGACGAAGTCGTGAGATCAATCGAAAACGATCGCTACATTTTCGGATAGTAATTATGGGCCCAAAACGGACACCGTGTGCAAAAGTTGCACCCAATTCTTCGAACGTCGACAATCGATGCCTTCCAATTATAAAAGTGCTCATTCTTTCGAAAAATGGGCGAAATCCCTCATACGTCAAGGCGAAGTAGTGAGTTCAATCCAAAACGGTCGCTGCATTTCCAGAAAGTACTTATGGGCCGAAAATTGACACCGTGTGCGAAAGTTACGCTCAATTCTTCGAACGCCGACAATCGATGCCTTCCAATTATAAAAGTGCTCATTCTTTCGAAAAATGGGCGAAATCCCTCATACGTCACGATGAAGTAGTGAGTTCAATCCAAAACGGTCGCTGCATTTCCAGAAAGTACTTATGGGCCGAAAATTGACACCGTGTGCGAAAGTTACGCTCAATTCTTCGAACGCCGACAATCGATGCCTTCCAAATATAAAAGTGCTCATTCTTTCGAAAAATGGGCGAAATCCCTCATACGTCACGACGACGTAGTGAGTTCAATTCAAAACAGTCGCTACATTTCCAAAAAGTACTTATGGGCACAAAACGGACACCGTGTGCAAAAGTTACGCTCAATTCTTCGTACGCTGACAATCCATTCCTTTCAAATATAAAAGAGCTCATTCTTTCAAAAAATGGTTGAAATCCCTCATACGTAACGACAAAGTCGTGAGTTCAATCGAAAACGATCGCTAAATTTCCAGATAGTACTTATGGGCCCAAAACGGACACCGTGTGCAAAAGTTGCGCTCAATTCTTCGAACGCCGACAATAGACGCCTTCCAAATATAAAAGTGCTCATTCTTTCGAAAAACTGTCGAAATCCCTCATACGTCACGACGAAGTAGTGAGTTCAATCCAAAACGGTCGCTACATTTCCAGAAAGTACTTATGGGCCGAAAACGGACACCGTGTGCGAAAGTTACGCTGAATTCTTCGAACGCCGACAATCGATGCCTTCGAAATATAAAAGTGGTCATTCTTTCGAAAAATGGGCGAAATCCCTCATACGTCACGACGAAGTAGTGAGTTCAATCCAAAACGGTCGCTACATTTCCAGAAAGTACTTATGGGCCGAAAACGGACACCGTGTGCGAAAGTTACGCTGAATTCTTCGAACGCCGACAATCGATGCCTTCGAAATATAAAAGTGGTCATTCTTTCGAAAAATGGGCGAAATCCCTCATACGTCACGACGAAGTAGTGAGTTCAATCCAAAACGGTCGCTACATTTCCAGAAAGTACTTATGGGCCGAAAACGGACACCGTGTGCGAAAGTTACGCTGAATTCTTCGAACGCCGACAATCGATGCCTTCGAAATATAAAAGTGGTCATTCTTTCGAAAAATGGGCGAAATCCCTCATACGTCACGACGAAGTAGTGAGTTCAATCCAAAACGGTCGCTACATTTCCAGAAAGTACTTATGGGCCGAAAACGGACACCGTGTGCGAAAGTTACGCTGAATTCTTCGAACGCCGACAATCGATGCCTTCGAAATATAAAAGTGGTCATTCTTTCGAAAAATGGGCGAAATCCCTCATACGTCACGACGAAGTAGTGAGTTCAATCCAAAACGGTCGCTACATTTCCAGAAAGTACTTATGGGCCGAAAACGGACACCGTGTGCGAAAGTTACGCTGAATTCTTCGAACGCCGACAATCGATGCCTTCGAAATATAAAAGTGGTCATTCTTTCGAAAAATGGGCGAAATCCCTCATACGTCACGACGAAGTAGTGAGTTCAATCCAAAACGGTCGCTACATTTCCAGAAAGTACTTATGGGCCGAAAACGGACACCGTGTGCGAAAGTTACGCTGAATTCTTCGAACGCCGACAATCGATGCCTTCGAAATATAAAAGTGGTCATTCTTTCGAAAAATGGGCGAAATCCCTCATACGTCACGACGAAGTAGTGAGTTCAATCCAAAACGGTCGCTACATTTCCAGAAAGTACTTATGGGCCGAAAACGGACACCGTGTGCGAAAGTTACGCTGAATTCTTCGAACGCCGACAATCGATGCCTTCGAAATATAAAAGTGGTCATTCTTTCGAAAAATGGGCGAAATCCCTCATACGTCACGACGAAGTAGTGAGTTCAATCCAAAACGGTCGCTACATTTCCAGAAAGTACTTATGGGCCGAAAACGGACACCGTGTGCGAAAGTTACGCTGAATTCTTCGAACGCCGACAATCGATGCCTTCGAAATATAAAAGTGGTCATTCTTTCGAAAAATGGGCGAAATCCCTCATACGTCACGACGAAGTAGTGAGTTCAATCCAAAACGGTCGCTACATTTCCAGAAAGTACTTATGGGCCGAAAACGGACACCGTGTGCGAAAGTTACGCTGAATTCTTCGAACGCCGACAATCGATGCCTTCGAAATATAAAAGTGGTCATTCTTTCGAAAAATGGGCGAAATCCCTCATACGTCACGACGAAGTAGTGAGTTCAATCCAAAACGGTCGCTACATTTCCAGAAAGTACTTATGGGCCGAAAACGGACACCGTGTGCGAAAGTTACGCTGAATTCTTCGAACGCCGACAATCGATGCCTTCGAAATATAAAAGTGGTCATTCTTTCGAAAAATGGGCGAAATCCCTCATACGTCACGACGAAGTAGTGAGTTCAATCCAAAACGGTCGCTACATTTCCAGAAAGTACTTATGGGCCCAAAACGGACACCGTGTGCAAAAGTTACGCTCAATTCCTCGAACGCCGACAATCGATGCCTTCCAAATATAAAAGTGCTCATTCTTTCGAATTCAACCCAAAACGGTCGCTACATTTCCAGAAAATACTTATGGGCCGAAAACGGACACCGTGTGCGAAAGTTACGCTGAATTCTTCGAACGCCGACAATCGATGCCTTCGAAATATAAAAGTGGTCATTCTTTCGAAAAATTGCCGAAATCCCTGATACGTCACGACGAAGTAGTGAGTTCAATCCAAAACGATCGCTACATTTCCAAAAAGTACTTATGGGCCGTAAACGGACACCGTGTGCAAAAGTTACGCTCAATTCTTCGTACGCCGACTCTCTAAGCGTTCCAAGTATGCAAGTGCTCAATCTTTCGAAAAATTGTCGAAATACCTCGTACGTCAAGATGAATTCGTGAGTTCAATCCAAAACGGTCGCTACATTTCCAGAAAGCACTTATGGGTCGAAAACGGACACCGTGTGCGAAAGTTACGCTCAATTCTTCGAACGCCGACAATCGATGCCTTCGAAATATAAAAGTGGTCATTCTTTCGAAAAATGGGCGAAATCCCTCATACGTCACGACGAAGTGGTGAGTTCAATCCAAAATGGTCGCTACATTTCCAAAAAGTACTTATGGCCCCAAAACGGACACCGTGTGCAAAAGTTACGCTCAATTCCTCGAACGCCGACAATCGATGCCTTCCAAATATAAAAGTGCGCATTCTTTCGAATTCAATCCAAAACGGTCGCTACATTTCCAGAAAGTACTTATGGGCCGAAAACGGACACCGTGTGCGAAAGTTACGTTCAATTCTTCGAACGCCGACAATCGATGCCTTCCAAATATAAAAGTGCTCATTC
>NW_019268217.1:0-5006 GCF_002742605.1 Olea europaea var. sylvestris
TTAATTAATGTTGCTCATGATCCGACTTCCACACTTATTGGACGGCTTCTATACATTGTCCCACTTAATCTCATTGTATTGGACTTGGCCCACACTTTGACCTAACTTAACCTATATATACTAGCCTCCTTGGTCTCCTATGATTTGAATGTATGTTTTGGTCTTGCATTAGGGAAGAAAATTCTCTGCCTCTTTTCGTCTTAGCTGATTTTCTTCATAGCCTTTGTGGCTGAAAAACACCGTCCCTATTGTATCCTTAGTGGGTACAAGGTAAAGCAACTGGAGTGTGGAAGATAAATTGAGGTTTGGATCGTGATTTGGTTGGGTGTTGTGAAGGTTGAGATTGGTATACTGTGCCCTGAAAATCCACTAATTGAAGGTCGGTTGTTCAACATTTGGTAACAGAGCGAGATTGGAGAGGAGTTTCCAGCCAATACTCAACCAAGAAATCAACAAAAATTGGCAGAAAATACTATCCAGATTTTGCATTAAAAATCGAACCTGCAGCCCGGTTTCCCGACGATCCAAATGTCTTTTGGTGAAAAAGAGGTAGGATTCGTGATCTGCATGTAGAGGTGGTGCTGGGTGGCCAGAGAGTCTGGGCGACGACGGCGAGTGGGCATTCCAGTGAAGACGCGTGTGGCCATTTCAGGAAGAGGTCCCTCCAGGCAGTTTTTTCCTAACATAATTTCTGACATTTTTTGTGTTTAAAGTTTTCGATTTCAAGGCCTGCAGTAGAATCTGGACAGCGTTGTTCTTTGGATATTCAGGACTCGATCGTGATTTCTTAATTGCTGCAGTTTCCAGAGACTTTTGGACGAATAGTGGTGGTCTTAAAGTGATAAATTCACATATCTAAAAATTTACGGACTCAGATAGGTCCGCTCTGGTATACTGGCTTATCTCAGTTTAAAATTTAGCATTAGCAGATCATCGTGTAAGGTGATCCTTAGGATTAGGGCAACTGCTTGTGCTAGTAATTAAGATTACTTGTTCTTAATTTTCATGATTGAGTACTTATATTTGGACAAATTAGCGTATTGTGCTTTGTACTAAAATTGTCATAAAATTTCATTTGATTGTATATAACTATTTTGTTGCATGGCAAAATTCCGCTGTGCTGTTACTTTCGTTAGAATACCTAGACCTTACCCATTCGAACGTTCCCTTGATCTAAGACCGCGAGTCTTATGAAACCTTAGGAATCTAGAACAATGTATATTGCGGTCGTAGGATTACTTTATGTGATCTATTTGTGCATTTGATTGCTTCATTTTTTCAAAAATGTCTTCGCATTTCGAAATTGATATTTTTAATGGAAAATGTGATTTTTCAATCTGACAATAAAAAATGAAGGGTATTTTGATCCAACAAAAGGTTTCAAAAGTCATTGAAGATAATTTTTCAGCTAATTTTTCAAAAGAACAAAAGGAAGAAGCCGATGAGTTTGCTTATACCTCAATCATTTTACACCGTCTGACGCTGTTTTGAGAAAAGTAGGAAAAATGAAAACCACAAAAGATTTTTGAAAAAAGTTGGAAAATTTGTATTTGCTAAATCCACCCTCAATAAAAGTTATCTTCTTGAGCATTTTTTTCAGTTTTAAAATAGATCCCTCAAAGTATCTTGATGACAATCTGAATGTTTTCAATAAACTTGTCCAAGATATTGTTAATTATGAAGAAATCGTATCTGAAACATATAAGGCTATTATCCTGTTTAATTCCATGTCTGAATCATATAAGGAAGTTAAAAATGTCATTAAGTATGATAGGGATACATTGACACCTGAAATTGTCGTAGATTCTCTTAGGAGTAAAGAGATGAAAATTAAGGTTGAAAATGAAGATAAGATGAGTGGTGAGTTACACATGATAAGGAGTAGGATGAAGTTTAAGCATGAAGATAAAATGAAGATAGAGCTTAAAATAGTGGTGATTCGAGTAGTGACTCGAGTCATGAAAGTGGTAAGATGAAGGAAAAGAGATGGGACAAGTCTAGTGGTTGGCGGTGTTATAGTTGTGGTAAGTCTGAACACTTTATTAGGGATTGTCCCAAGAAAAAGAATAAGCAGAAGGGTTATGTGAGATGTGAGACGAATGTGGTTGAGGGCTCGAGCTATGACCCCAGCGAGGTTTATTGAGTGAGTAAACCTAGTCACTGCATATGCATCTGTGGTGATCATTTCTGCATGTGTGTGATTGCCTAATTTGTTGCATGACTATATGTTACACTTAAATTTGTTTGATATGTGTGTTTGTATGAATTTGAGGTAATGTGATTTCTTGGTGTAATTGTTTGCATGCATAGTGGGTTAGGATGAATTAACAGTGTATTAGATGTCTTTTGATAAGATGGAGTATAGATGCTTAGGGGTACATGGTGATTTGTACCGGAGGATGTAGAGTGTAACATTTGGATCACGAGTGGAGATGTGATCAAATGTGTAGAATCCTTTATTTGTGAAAGAGACCATGTACAGGTGGAGTGTGAGAGATGCACTTCTATCACTTCTGTAAGGTAGAAGCCCATTATCCACATAGATTGGGAGAAGTGATGTGGTGATAGAGGATTATCCCGAGAACTTAGGATCTATTGTGACCTACCAGTTAGACATAAGTTGAGTGATCTCTCTAGTGAGCATGGTAGGCGATAAGAGGAGATATGTGTTCTCGAGGTTTGAGTAACACGAAATGGGATAGGATGAGTGTAGTGAAATCTTTCATGGGGTCATTTATACATTTGCTGCATATGTGTTTGACCGTGTGCTAATTAACTTGGTGTTAATATTTGGTTTTGTGTGAACGTGATTTTCTTAAAAGATATGTATAGTATCCGATATAATATCTTCATCGTATGATTATTTGTTCACTGTGATACTTGTTCTTACTTGGGCGTTTTTGGACCCTAGCCCCGATGAGTACATTGAATAGGTATGGTGTGTGTTTCGATTCAAAACACGAGGTAAGGTCTGTGATACCAATTTTATTGGATTGCCTTGATTGTGCAAGTTTAAACTTTATGTTTTGGTTGCTTGCAGATGGCATCAAGATGGACATTGTTGGGCTTTTTGATACCCAATAATCCCGGGCGATATTGTTAAACCGTGTTGGATAAATTAATTATCGACACTAGAGATTGAGGACTCGACCCTAAAACTATTTGGACCATTAGAAGCAACCTAATTAATTAGTGTTGCTCATGGCCCAACTTCCATACTTATTGGACGACTTATATATGTTAGCCCACTTAATCTCATTGTATTGGACTTGGCTCACACTTTGACCTAACCTAACCTATATATACTAGCCTTCTTAGTCTCCTATGATTTGAACGTATGTTTTGGTCTTGCACTAGAGAAGAAAACTCTCTGCATCTTTCTCTCTCGACTGATTTTCTTTCTTTTCTTCATAGCCTTTGTGGCTGAAAAATACCGTCCCTATTGTGTTCTTAGTAGGTACAAGGTAAAGTAACTGGAGTGTAGAAGATGGATTGAGGTTTGGGTCGTGATTTGGTTGGGTGTTGTGAATGTTGAGATTGGTATACTGAGCCCGAAAAATTCATCAATTGAAGGTCGATTGTTCAACATAAATATCAGAAGAATTACGTGCACAACCTTTACACCATCCAGAACAGAGCGAACTAATGCCGTTTGATTCAAGGTAAACAATCGCATGTGCATGTGCGCGTGCGCAAGAGAAGGCAACTACTAAAAGTAACAAAGAAATTGAACAAACCAAAAGTCCAATGCCAAGAAAATTGAACAGCGGCCCATTTTAAGACTCTTTTGCTAGGAATCATCCAAACTGTTTTCCAATTCATATTGCTCGATAAATGTAATATTATGGGGGATATGGCAACTGGTACCTAGGATTCTCAGTAAAATGCTGCGGCTAAACATGGGGATGAACAATTTGAAATTGGGGAGTAGAAATTCTGGAAGCTATTCAGAAGCACACTTTTGAAGTTGGAAAATTGAGATAGGAGGCGGTGTTGCAGATGAGTTGAGAACCCTGGGAAACAGATATGGTAGAGGAAAGATTTAGTTGGAGGGTTAATGTCCTTGATAAGGGCCCCATAAGCTTGCTCAATACAGTAGCCGTAGAAGAAGATGGCAGAGGAGAGAACTAAGGAGTAGAAGATGGCGGTGGTATGCCCAAGCATTTGAGTGGCAGTGTGGTGGTTGACGTGTGGTGGTGGAGGTAGTTTCGCCGATGGGTGTGGCTGACGGCAATTGCGGTTTGTCAAGGACCTAGTTTCGTTACACCCGAACAACTAGAATAGTGCGGCCTTAATGTTTGACAATTCCTGTCCCTCACGAGAAAATGTTAAGTCAGCATTTTCACGCTCACAAATAATTTAACTAATGAGGCTAAATTATAACCACTTTGAGAAGAGAATTTTGGAGTAAGGAATATATGAAAAATAAGTAAGGTTGGGGAAACTTTCTTTGTATAAATAAAAGGAAAAACTTTACAACCTCTCTAATGAATAAACTCACTCCACTCTACATGATTTACAAATGAGATTTTCATCTCTATTTATAGGCAAAAACCTTGCAAGTTGTTTTCAAATCAATTGTCATGATTTATTTGATCCAAGGGCCCTCATTGGATGTAAGTTGATTTAAACCTCCTTTGACAAGTTGCATTCCACTTTACAATTCATGCTTAGTTGTCATCAAGTGGACATTCTCTACCATTCTCCTTGCAAGTGGGTACAACTCGCACTTAGCTTGCATCTTGATATTATCCTTTCCAACTTGATCTTAACTTGCATCTTGATAATATCTTGCAAGTGGTAAAGTGGGCCAAGTGGCACAAGTGGACAAGTTGTGCAAGTCGCCCATGTATTTTTCCTTTCAAAATGTTTGGTTCGGGACTTAGAAAAATCCCATTAATATGCTGGAAAATTGCCCACTTCAAGCAACCTGTGTTCTGCCCAACAGGCTGCCTGTGTCCCCAGCCTGAGTCTGCTTGCGTCCCCTACCTGATTATGCCTGCATC
>NW_019268218.1:0-5005 GCF_002742605.1 Olea europaea var. sylvestris
AAGTTACGCTCAATTCTTCGTACGCCGACAATCCATACCTTCCAAATATAAAAGTGCTCATTCTTTCGAAAAATGGCCGAAATTCGTCATACGTCACGACGAAGTAGTGAGTTTAATCCAAAACGGTCGCTACATTTCCAGAAAGTACTTAAGGGCCCAAAACGGACACCGTGTGCAAAAGTTACGTTCAATTCTTCGAACGTCGAAAATCGATGCCTTCCAAATATAAAATTGTTCATTCTTTTGAAAAATGGCCGAAATCTCCCATACGTCACGACGAAGTAGTGAGTTCAATCCAAAACGGTCGCTACATTTCCAAAAAGTACTTATGGGCCCAAAACGGACACCGTGTGCAAAAGTTACGGTCAATTCTTCGTACGCCGACAATCCATACCTTCCAAATATAAAAGTTCTCATTCTTTCGAAAAATGGCCGAAATCCCTCATACGTCACGACGAAGTGGTGAGTTCAATCCAAAACGGTCGCTACATTTCCAGAAAGTACTTATGGGCCGAAAACGGACACCGTGTGCGAAAGTTACGCTCAATACTCCGAACGCCGACAATCGATGCCTTCCAAATATAAAAGTGCTCATTCTTTCGGAAAATGGCCGAAATCCCTCATACATCATGACGAAGTGGTGAGTTCAATCCAAAACGGTCGCTACATTTCCAAAAAGTACTTATGGGCCCAAAACGGACACCGTGTGCAAAAGTTACGCTCAATTCTTCATACGCCGACTATCCAACCCTTGAAAACATAAAACTGTTCACTCTTTCCAAAAAATGGGCAAAATCCCTCATACGTCACGACTAAGTAGTGCGTTCAATCCAAAAGGGTCGCTACATTTCCAAAAAGTACTTATGGGCCAAAAACGGACACCGTGTGCAAAAGGTACGCTCAATTCTTCGTACGCTGACTATCCAAGCCCTCCAAGTATAAAAGTGCTAATTCTTTCAAAAAATGGCCGAAATCCATCATACGTCACGACGAAGTGGTGAGTTCAATCCAAAAGGGTCGCTACATTTCCAAAAAGTACTTATGGGCCCAAAACGGACACCGTGTGCAAAAGGTAAGCTCAATTCTTCGTACGCTGACTATCCAAGCCCTCCAAGTATAAAAGTGCTAATTCTTTCAAAAAATGGCCGAAATCCATCATACGTCACGACGAAGTGGTGAGTTCAATCCAAAAGGGTCGCTACATTTCCAAAAAGTACTTATGGGCCCAAAACGGACACCGTGTGCAAAAGGTAAGCTCAATTCTTCGTACGCTGACTATCCAAGCCCTCCAAGTATAAAAGTGCTAATTCTTTCAAAAAATGGCCGAAATCCATCATACGTCACGACGAAGTGGTGAGTTCAATCCAAAAGGGTCGCTACATTTCCAAAAAGTACTTATGGGCCCAAAACGGACACCGTGTGCAAAAGTTACGCCCAATTCTTCGTACGCCGACTATCCAAGCCTTCCAAACATAAAACTGCTCACTCTTTCCAAAAAATGGCCAAAATTCCTCATTCGTCACGATGAAGTAGTGAGTTCAATCCAAAACGGTCGCTACATTTCCAAAAAGTACTTATGGGACCAAAACGGACACAGTGTGCAAAAGTTACGCTCAATTCTTCATACGCCGACTATCGAAGCCTTGCAAACATAAAACTGTTCACTCTTTCCAAAAAATGGCCAAAATCCTTCATACGTCACGACTAAGTAGTGAGTTCAATCCAAAAGGGTCGCTACATTTCCGAAAAGTACTTATGGGCCCAAAACGGACACCGTGTGCAAAAGTTACGCTCAATTCTTCATACGCCGACTATCGAAGCCTTGCAAACATAAAACTGTTCACTCTTTCCAAAAAATGGCCAAAATCCTTCATACGTCACGACTAAGTAGTGAGTTCAATCCAAAAGGGTCGCTACATTTCCGAAAAGTACTTATGGGCCCAAAACGGACACCGTGTGCAAAAGTTACGCTCAATTCTTCGTACGTCGACTATCCAAGCCTTCCAAACATAAAACTGCTCACTCCTTCCAAAAAATGGCCAAAATCCCACATACAACATGACGAAGTAGTGAGTTCAATCCAAAACAGTCGCTACATGTGCAAAAAGTACTTATGGGCCCAAAACGGACACCGTGTGCAAAAGTTACGCTCAATTCTTCGTACGCCGACTATCCAAGCCTTCCAAACATAAAACTGCTCACTCTATCCAAAAAATGGCCAAAATCCCTCATACTTCACGATAAAGTAGTGAGTTCAATCCAAAAGGGTCGCTACATTTTCAAAAAGTACTTATGGGCCCAAAACGGACGCCGGGCGCAAAAGGTACGCCCAATTCTTCGTACGCTGACTACCAAGACCTCCAAGTATAAAAGTGCTAATTCTTTCAAAAAATGGCCAAAATCCATCATACGTCACGACGAAGTAGTGAGTTCAATCCAAAAGGGTCGCTACATTACCAAAAAGTACTTATGGGCCCAAAACGGACACCGTGTGCAAAAGTTACGCTCAATTCTTCGTACGCCGACTATCCAAGCCTTCCAAACATAAAACTGCTCTCTCTTTCAAAAAAATGGCCAAAATCCCTCATACGTCACGACAAAGTAGTGAGTTCAATCCAAAAGGGTCGCTACATTACCAAAAAGTACTTATGGGCCCAAAACGGACACCGTGTGCAAAAGTTACGCTCAATTCTTTGTACGCCGACTATCCAAGCATTCCAAACATAAAATTGCTCATTTTTTCGAAAAATGGCCGAAATCCATCATACGTCACGATGAAGTAGTGAGTTCAATCGAAAACGGTCGCTACATTTCCAAAAAGTACTTATGGGCCCAAAACGGACGCCGTGTGCAAAAGTTACGCTCAATTCTTCGTACGCCGACTATCCAAGCCTTCCAAACATAAAACTGCTCACTCTTTCCAAAAAATGGCCAAAATCCCTCATACATCACGACGAAGTAGTGAGTTCAATCCAAACTGGTCGCTATATTTCCAAAAAGTACTTATGGGCCCAAAACGGACACCGTGTGCAAAAGTTACGCTCAATTCTTTGTACGCCGACTATCCAAGCATTCCAAACATAAAATTGCTCATTTTTTCGAAAAATGGCCGAAATCCATCATACGTCACGATGAAGTAGTGAGTTCAATCGAAAACGGTCGCTACATTTCCAAAAAGTACTTATGGGCCCAAAACGGACGCCGTGTGCAAAAGTTACGCTCAATTCTTCGTACGCCGACTATCCAAGCCTTCCAAACATAAAACTGCTCACTCTTTCCAAAAAATGGCCAAAATCCCTCATTCTTCAAGACGAAGTAGTGAGTTCAATCCAAAACGATCGCTACACTTCCAAAAAGTACTTATGGGCCCAAAACGGACACCGTGTGCAAAAGTTACGCTCAATTCTTCGTACGCCGACTATCCAAGCCTTCCAAACATAAAACTGTTCACTCTTTCCAAAAAATGGCCAAAATCCTTCATACGTCACGACTAAGTATCGAGTTCAATCCAAAAGGGTCGCTACATTTCCAAAAAGTACTTATGGGCCCAAAACGGACACCGTGTGCAAAAGGAACGCTCAATTCTTCGTACGCTGACTATCCATGCCCTCCAAGTAAAAAAGTGCAAATTCTTTCAAAAAATGGCCGAAATCCATCATACGTCACGACGAAGTGGTGAGTTCAATCCAAAAGGGTCGCTACATTTCCAAAAAGTACTTATGGTCCCAAAACGGACACCGCGTCCAAAAGTTACGCACAATTCTTCGTACGCCGACTATCCAAGCCTTCCAAACATAAAACTGCTCACTCCTTCCAAAAAATGGCCAAAATTCCTCATACAACACGACGAAGTAGTGAGTTCAATCCAAAAGGGTCGCTACATTTCCAAAAAGTACTTATGGGCCCAAAACGGACACCGTGTGCAAAAGTTACGCTCAATTCTTCGTACGCCGACTATCCAAGCCTTCCAAACATAAAACTGCTCACTCTTTCCAAAAAATGGCCAAAATCCCTCATACGTCACGACGAAGTAGTGAGTTCAATCCAAAAGGGTCGCTTCATTTCCAAAAAGTACTTATGGGCCCAAAACGGACACCGTGTGCAAAAGTTACGCACAATTCTTCGTACGCCGACTATCCAAGCCTTCCAAACATAAAACTGCTCACTCCTTCCGAAAAATGGCCAAAATCCCTCATACAACACGACGAAGTAGTGAGTTCAATCCAAAACGGTCGCTACATGTCCAAAAATTATTTATGGGCCCAAAACGGACACCGTGTGCAAAAGTTACGCTCAATACTTCGTACGCCGACTATCCAAGCCTTCCAAACATAAAACTGCTCACTCTTTCCAAAAAATGGCCAAAATCCCTCATACGTCACGACGAAGTAGTGAGTTCAATCCAAAAGGGTCGCTACATTTCCAAAAAGTACTTATGGGCCCAAAACGGACACCGTGTGCAAAAGTTACGCTCAATTCTTCGTACGCCGACTGTCCATGCCTTCCAAACATAAAACTGCTCACACCTTCCAAAAAATGGCCAAAATCCCTCATACAACACGACGAAGTAGTGAGTTCAGTCCAAAACGGTCGCTACATGTCCAAAAAGTACTTATGGGCCCAAAACGGACACCGTGTGCAAAAGTTACGCTCAATTTTTCGTACGCCGACTATCCAAGCCTTCCAAACATAAAACTGCTCACTCTTTCCAAAAAAAGGCCAAAATCCCTCATGCTTCACGACGAAGTAGTGAGTTCAATCCAAAAGGGTCGCTACATTTCCAAAAAGTACTTATGGGCCCAAAACGGACACCGTGTGCAAAAGTTACGCTCAATTCTTCGTACGCCGACTATCAAAGCATTCCAAAAATAAAATTGCTCATTCTTTCGAAAAATGGCCGAAATCCATCATACGTCACTACAAAGTAGTGAGTTCAATCGAAAACGGTCGCTACATTTCCAAAAAGTACTTATGGGCCCAAAACGGACGCCGTGTGCAAAAGTTA
>NW_019268219.1:0-5004 GCF_002742605.1 Olea europaea var. sylvestris
ACTAACATTAGCGTTTTTAAACAAAGTGAATGTAAAATGCCTTGTAAATGATATATCTTTGAAGCACTTTTAGACACTAATCATACACTATGGCGTATACATTAGTTTACTCTTTGCCACATGTCAATATCCTGTTGAACAGTTTAAATTTCAAAGAGTTTTTCCATTCAATTGACACCTGAAAACAATGCAAGTGTCAAACAACGTTTCAAAAATCAATGTACAAATAGCAACGTTCAATCGGTAAGAACCTTGCTACATGTACATAGTATACACTTTAGTTTACATTTTGCCATGTGACATTGCCCTGATGGACATTTTAAATTTCAAACAGTTTTCGTATCCAATTGGCACTAGACGACAAAGCAAGTGTCAAACAATGTGCCAAAAATCAGTGTTCAAATAGCAAAATTCAATTGGTAAGAACCTTATGACGTGTACACTATGGCGTACACTTTAGTTTACACTTTGCCACATTTCATTACCCTACTGGACAGTTTAAATTTCAAACAATTTTTCATCCATTTGACACTTGACAACAATGCAAGTGTCAAAGAATGTATCAAAAGTCAGTGTACAAATAGCGAAATTCAATCGATAAGAACCTTGCTGCATGTACACTATGGTGTACACTTTAGTTTGCACTTTGCCACATGATATTACCCTGTTGGACAGTTTGAATTTCAAACAGTTTTCCCATCCATTTGACACTTGACAACAATATAAGTGTCAAACAACGTGTCAAAAATCAGTGTACAAATAGTAAAGTTCAATCAGTAAGAACCTTGCTACATGTACACTTTAATTTATACTTTGCCTCTTGACGTTACACTATTGGACAGTTTAAATTTTAAACAGTTTTCCCATCCAATTGAAACTTGAAAACAACGCACGTGTCTAATATCAGTGTGTGAATAGCAAAGTTCAATCGGTGACAACCTTGCTACATGTACACTACGGTGTACATTTTAGTTTACACTTTACCACGTGACATTACCCTGCTGGACAGTTTAAATTTCAAATAGTTTTTCCATCCAATTGACACTTTACAACAATGCAAGTGTCAAACAACGTGTCAAAAATTAGTGTACAAAGAGCAATGTTCAATCGGTATGAAACATGCTACAAGTACACTTTAGTTTACACTTTACCACGTGACATTACCCTATTGGATATTTTAAATTTCTGACATTTTTCCCATCCAATTGACACTTGAGAACAATACAAGTGTCAAACAACGTCTCAGAAATCAGTGTACAAATAGCAAAGTTCAATTAGTAAGAACTTTACTACATGTACACTATGATGTACACACTTTAGTTTTCACTTTGCCATGTGACATTACCCCGTCGGACAGTTTAAATTTGAAATAGTTTTCCCATCCAATTGACACTTGACAACTATACAAGTGTCAAACAATGTGTTAAAAATCAGTGTACAAATAAAAAAGTTCAATTGGTAAGAACCTTGTGATATTTACATTATGGTGTACACTTTAGTTTACACTTTCTCGAGAGACATTACCCTGATGGACAGTTTAAATTTCAAATAGTTTTCCCATCCAATTAACACTTGACAACAATGCAAGTGTCAAAAAATGTGTAAAAAATCAGTGTACAAATAGCAAAGTTCAATTGGTAAGAACCTTGCGACATGTACACAAAGACGTACACTTTAGTTTACACTTCACCAAATGTCAATATCCTATTAGACAGTTTAAATTTCAAATAGTTTTTTCATCCAATTGACACTTGACTACATTGTAAGTGTTAAACAACGAGTTGAAAATCAGTGTACAAATAGCAAAGTTCAATCGATAAGAACATTGCTACATGTACACTATGGTACACACTCTAGTTGTAACTTTACCACGCGACATTACCCTGTTGGACAGTTTAAATTTGAAATAGTTTTCCCATCCAATTGACAAATAACAACAATGCAAGTGTCAAACAATGTGTCAAAAGTTAGTGTACAAATAAAAAAGTTCAATTGGTAAGAACATTGCGATATGTACGCTAAGGTGTACATTTTAGTCTACACTTTTCCATGTGACATTACCCTGATGGACAGTTTAAATTTCAAACAATTTTCTCAACCAATTGACACTTGAGAACAATACAAGTGTCAAAAATCGTGTCAAAAATCAGTGTACAGATAGCAATGTTCAATTGGTAAGAACTGTGCGACATGTACACTATGGCGTACACTTTAGTTTACATTTTGTCACATGTCAATACCCTGTTGGACAGTTTAAATTTCAAATATTTTTTCCATCCAATTGACACTTGGCAACCATGCAAGTGTCAAACAATGTGTCAAAAATCAGTTTACAAAGAGCAGCATTCAATCGGTAAGAATCTTGCTACATGTAAACTATGGTGTACACTTTAGTTTGCATTTTGCCACATGATAGTACATTCTTGGACAGTTTGAATTTGAAACAGTTTTCCCATCCAATTGACAATTGACAACAATGCAAGTATTAAACAACGTGTCAAAAATCAGTGTACAAAAAGTAAATTTCAATCAGTAAAACCTTGCTACATATACACCATGGTGTACACTTTAGTTTACACTTTGCCACCTGACATTACACTGTTGGACTGTTTAAATTTCAAACAGTTTTCCCATCCAATTGACAATTGACAACAATACTTGTGTTAAACAACGTGTCCAATATCAGCGTGGAAATAGTAAAGTTCAATTGGTAACAACCTTGCTACATGTACACTATGGTGTACACTTTAGTTTACAGTTTTCCACATGACATTACATTACCCTGCTGGACAGTTTAAATTTCAAATAGTTTTTCCATCCAATTGACACTCGACAATAATGCAAGTGTCAAACAACGTGTCAAAAATCAGTGTACAAAGAACAATGTTCAAACGGTATGAAACTTGCCACAAGTACACTATAGTTTACACTTTCCCACATGACATTACCCTGTTGGACAGTTTAAATTTCCAACATTTTTCTTGTCCAATTGACACTTAACAACAATGCAAGCGTCAAACAACGTGTCAAAAATCAGTGTACAAATAGTAAAGTTCAATCGGTAAGAACCTTACTACAGGTACGCTATGGTGTACACACTTTAGTTTTCACTTTGCCACAAGCTGGACAGTTCTAATTTCAAATAGTTATCCCATCCAATTAACACTTGACAATAATGCAAGTGTAAAACGTGTTAAAAATCAGTGAACAAATAGCAAAGTTCAATGGGTATAAACTTTCCTACATGTACACTTTAGTTTACACATTACCACGTGATATTAACCTTTTGGACAATTTAAATTTCCAATAGTTTTCCATTCAATTGACACTTGACAACAATTTAAGAGTTGAACAACTTGTTAAAAATCAGTGTACAAATAGCAAAGTTCAATCGGTAAGAACTTTGCTACATATACACTATGATGTACACTTTAGTTTACACTTTGCAACGTGACATTACCCTGATGGACAGTTTAAATTTCAAACAATTTTCTCATTCAATTAACACTTGATAACAATGCAAGTGTCAAACAACGTGTCGAAAATTAGTGTACGAATAGCAAAATTCAATCGGTAAGGACCTTGCTACAAGTACACTATGGTGTACACTATAGTTTACACTTCACCACGTAACATTGCCCTGTTGGACAGTTTAAATTTCCAACATTTTTCCTGTCCAATTGACACTTGACAACAATGCAAGTGTCAAACAACGTGTCAAAAATTAGTGTACAAATAACAAAGTTCAATCGGTAAGAACCTTACTACATGTACACTATGGTGTACACACTTTAGTTTTCACTTTGCCACGTGACATTACCAAGCTGGACAGTTTTAATTTCAAATAGTTATCCCATCCAATTGACACTTGATAATAATGCAAGTGTAAAATAACGTGTTAAAAATCAGTGAACAAATAGCAAAGTTCAATGGGTATAAACCTTACTACATGTACACTTTAGTTTACACATCACCATGGCAAAGTTCAATCGGTAAGAACTTTGCTACATGTACACTATGGTGTACACTTTAGTTTACACTTTGCCACGTGACATTACCCTGATGGACAGTTTAAATTTCAAACAGTTTTCCAATCCAATTAACACTTGACAACAATGCATGTGTCAAAAATTAGTGTACAAATAGTAAAGTTCAATTCGTAAGAACCTTGCGACATGTACACTATGGCGTACACATTAGTTTACTCTTTGCCACATGTCAATATCCTGTTGGACAGTTTAAATTTCAAAGAGTTTTTCCATTCAATTGACACCCGAAAACAATGCAAGTGTCAAATAACATTTCAAAAATCAATGTACAAATAGCAACGTTCAATCGGTAAGAACCTTGCTACATGTACACTATGGTATACACTTTAGTTTACATTTTGCCATGTGACATTGCCCTGATGGACATTTTAAATTTCAAACAGTTTTCCCATCCAATTGGCACTAGACGACAAAGCAAGTGTCAAACAATGTGCCAAAAATCAGTGTTCAAATAGCAAAATTCAATTGGTAAGAACCTTGTGACGTGTACACTATGGTGTACACTTTAGTTTACACTTTGCCACATTTCATTACCCTATTGGATAGTTTAAATTTCAAACAATTTTTCATCCATTTGACACTTGACAACAATGCAAGTGTTAAACAATGTATCAAAAGTCAGTGTACAAATAGCTAAATTCAATCGGTAAGAACCTAGCTTCATGTACACTATGGTGTATACTTTAGTTTGCACTTTGCCACATGATATTACCCTGTTGGACAGTTTGAATTTCAAACAGTTTTCCCATCCATTTGACACCTGACAACAATGTAAGTGTCAAACAACGTGTCAAAAATCAGTGTACAAATAGTAAAGTTCAATTAGAAAGAACCTTGCTACATGTACACTTTAATTTATACTTTGCCTCTTAACATTACACTATTGGACAGTTTAAATTTTAAACAGTTTTCCCATCCAATTGAAACTTGACAACATCGCACGTGTCAAACAACA
>NW_019268220.1:0-5004 GCF_002742605.1 Olea europaea var. sylvestris
TTTCCGGAAAGTACTTATGGGCCCAAAACGGACACCGTATGCAAAACACACACTCAGTCCTTCGATCGCCTACAATCCAAGCACTGCAATTAAACAAGTGCTTAATCTTCCACAACGGACCAAAATCCCTCATACATCACGTGAAAAAGGGTGGGTTCAATCCAAAAGGATCGTTACATTTCCAAAAACTACTTATGGGCCCAAAACGGACACCGTATGCAAAAGTCACACTCAGTTCTTCGATCGCCTACAATCCAAGCATTCCAGATAAGCAAGTGCTTGTTCTTCAACAAAGGACCAAAATCCATCATACATCACGCGAAAAAGGGTGGGTTCAATCCAAAAGGATCGCTACATTTCCAAAAAGTACTTATGGTCCTAAAACGGACACCGTATGCAAAAATCACACTCACTTCTTCAATCGCCTACAATCCGAGCATTCCAAATAAGCAAGTGGTTGTTCTTTCACAAAGGACCGAAATCCCTCATACATCATACGAAAAAGGGTGGGTTCAATCTAAAAGGATCGCTACATTTCCAAAAAGTACTTATGGGCCCAAAACGAACACCGTATGCAAAATTCACACTCAGTCCTTCGATCGCCGACAATCCAAGCATTCCAAATAAGCAAGTGCTTATTCTTCCACAAAGGACCAAAATCCCTCATACATCACGTGAAAAAGGGTGGGTTCAATCTAAAAGGATCGCTACATTTCCAAAAAGTACTTATGGGCCCAAAACGAACACCGTATGCAAAATTCACACTCAGTCCTTCGATCGCCGACAATCCAAGCATTCCAAATAAGCAAGTGCTTATTCTTCCACAAAGGACCAAAATCCCTCATACATCACGTGAAAAAGGGTGGGTTCAATCCAAAAGGGTCGCTACATTTCCAAAAAGTAGTTATGGGCCCAAAACGGACGCCGTATGCAACAGTCAAACTCAGTTTTTCGTTCACCAACAATCCAACCGTTCCAAATAAGCAAGTGCTTGTTATTTCAAAATTGGCTAAAATCCATCATGCGTCACGGCGAAGCTGTGAGTTCAATTCAATAGGGTCACTACATTTCCGAAAAGCACTTATGTGCCCAAAACGGACACCGTATGCAAAAGTTACCCTTAGTTCTTCGATAGCCGACAATCCAAGCATTCCAAATAAGCAAGTGCTTGTTCATCCACAAATGACCGAAATCCCTCATACGATGTGGGCAAAAGGGTGGGTTAAATCCAAAAGGATCGCTACAATTTCGGAAAGTACTTATGGGCCCAAAACGGACACTGTATACAAAAGTTACACTCAGTTCTTCGATAGCCGACAATCCAAGCATTCCAAATAAGCAAGTGCTTGTTCATCCACAAATGACCGAAATCCCTCATACGATGTGGGCAAAAGGGTGGGTTAAATCCAAAAGGATCGCTACAATTTCGGAAAGTACTTATGGGCCCAAAACGGACACTGTATACAAAAGTTACACTCAGTTCTTCGATAGCCGACAATCCAAGCATTCCAAATAAGCAAGTGCTTTTTCTTCCACAAAGGACCAAAATCCCTCATACATCATGCGAAAAAGGGTGGGTTCAATCCAAAAGGATCGCTACATTTCCAAAAAGTACTTATGGGCCCAAAACGAACACCGTATGCAAAAGTCACCCTCAGTTCTTCGATCGCCTACGATCCAAGCATTGCAAATAAGCAAGTGCTTGTTCTTCCTCAAAGGACTGAAATCCATCATACATCATGCAAAAAAGGCTGGGTTCAATCCAAAAGGATCGCTACATTTCCAAAAAGTACTTATGGGCCAAAAACGGACATCGTATGCAAAAGTCACACTCAGTTCTTCGATCGCCTACAATCCAAGCATTCCAAATAAGCAAGTGCTTTTTCTTCCACAAAGGACCGAAATCCCTCATACATCACGCAAAAAAGGGTGGGTTCAGTCCAAAAGGATCGCAACATTTCCAAAAAGTACTTATGGGCCCAAAACGGACACCGTATGCAAAAGTCACACTTAGTTCTTCGATCGCCTACAATCCAAGCATTCCAAATAAGCAAGTGCTTGTTCTTCCACAAAGGACCAAAATCCCTCATACATCACTTGAAAAAGGGTGGGTTCAATCCAAAAGGGTCGCTACATTTCCAAAAAGTACTTATGGGCCCAAAACGGACGCCGTATGCAACAATCAAACTCAGTTCCTCGTTCACCAACAATCCAACCGTTCCAAATAAGCAAGTGCTTGTTATTCCAAAATTGGCTCAAATCCGTCATGCATCGCGGCGAAGCTGTGAGTTCAATTCAATTGGGTCACTACATTTCCGAAAAGTACTTATGTGCCCAAAACGGACACCGTATGCAAAAGTTACACTCAGTTCTTTGATAGCTGACAATCCAAGCATTCCAAATAAGTAAGTGCTTGTTCATCCACAAATGACCGAAATCCCTCATAGGATGTGGGCAAAAGGGTGGGTTAAATCCAAAAGGATCGCTACATTTCCGGAAAGTACTTATGGGCCCAAAACGGACACCGTATGCAAAACACACACTCAGTCCTTCGATCGCCTACAATCCAAGCATTGCAATTAAACAAGTGCTTGTTCTTCCACAACGGACCAAAATCCCTCATACATCACGTGAAAAATGGTGGGTTCAATCCAAAAGGATCGCTACATTTCCAAAAACTACTTATGGGCCCAAAACGGACGCCGTATGCAAAAGTCACACTCAGTTCTTCGATCGCCTACAATCCGAGCATTCCAGATAAGCAAGTGCTTGTTCTTCAACAAAGGACCAAAATCCATCATACATCACGTGAAAAAGGGTGGGTTCAATCCAAAAGGATCGCTACATTTCCAAAAAGTACTTATGGTCCCAAAACGGACCCCGTATGCAAAAATCACACTCAGTTCTTCGATCGCCTACAATCCGAGCATTCCAAATAAGCAAGTGCTTGTTCATCCACAAAGGACCGAAATCCCTCATACATCATACGAAAAAGGGTGGGTTCAATCTAAAAGGATCGCTACATTTCCAAAAAGTACTTATGGGCCCAAAACGGACCCCGTATGCGAAAGTCACACTCAGTTGTTCGATCGCCGACAATCCAAGCGTTCCAAATAAGCAAGTGCTTGTTCTTCCACAAAGGACCGAAATCCCTCATACATCATACGAAAAAGGGTGGGTTCAATCTAAAAGGATCGCTACATTTCCAAAAAGTACTTATGGGCCCAAAACGGACCCCGTATGCGAAAGTCACACTCAGTTGTTCGATCGCCGACAATCCAAGCGTTCCAAATAAGCAAGTGCTTGTTCTTCCACAAAGGACCGAAATCCCTCATACATCATACGAAAAAGGGTGGGTTCAATCTAAAAGGATCGCTACATTTCCAAAAAGTACTTATGGGCCCAAAACGGACCCCGTATGCGAAAGTCACACTCAGTTGTTCGATCGCCGACAATCCAAGCGTTCCAAATAAGCAAGTGCTTGTTCTTCCACAAAGGACCAAAATCCCTCATACATCACGTGAAAAAGGGTGGGTTCAATCCAAAAGGGTCGCTACATTTCCAAAAAGTACTTATGGGCCTAAAACGGACGCCGTATGCAACAGTCAAACTCAGTTCCTCGTTCACCAACAATCCAACCGTTCCAAATAAGCAAGTGCTTGTTATTCCAAAATTGGCTCAAATCCGTCATACATCACGACGAAGCTGTGAGTTCAATTCAATTGGGTCACTACATTTCCGAAAAGTACTTATGTGCCCAAAACGGACACCGTATGCAAAAGTTACACTCAGTTCTTCGATAGCCGACAATCCAAGCATTCCAAATAAGCAAGTGCTTGTTCATCCACAAATGACCGAAATCCCTCATACGATGTGGGCAAAAGGGTGGGTTAAATCCAAAAGGATCGCTACATTTCCGGAAAGTACTTATGGGCCCAAAACGGACACCGTATGCAAAACACACACTCAGTCCTTCGATCGCCTACAATCCAAGCATTGCAATTAAACAAGTGCTTGTTCTTCCACAACGGACCAAAATCCCTCGTACATCAAGTGAAAAACGGTGGGTTCAATCCAAAAGGATCGCTACATTTCCAAAAACTACTTATGGGACCAAAACGGACACCGTATGCAAAAGTCACACTCAGTTCTTCGATCGCCTACAATCCAAGCATTCCAGATAAGCAAGTGCTTGTTCTTCAACAAAGGACCAAAATCCATCATACATCACGCGAAAAAGGGTGGGTTCAATCCAAAAGGATCGCTACATTTCCAAAAAGTACTTATGGTCCCAAAACGGACACCGTATGCAAAAATCACACTCACTTCTTCGATCGCCTACAATCCGAGCATTCCAAATAAGCAAGTGCTTGTTCTTCCTCAAAGGACCAAAATCCCTCATACATCACGTGAAAAAGGATGGGTTCAATCCAAAAGGGCCGCTACATTTCCAAAAAGTACTTATGGGCCCAAAACGGACACCGTATGCAAAAGTCAAACTCAGTTCTTCTAACGCCGACAATCCAAGCGTTCCAAATAAGCAAGTGCTTGTTATTCCAAAAATGGCCAAAATCCATCATACATCACGACGAAGTGGTGAGTTCAATTCAATAGGGTCGCTACATTTTCAAAAAGTACTTATGTGCCCAAAACGGACACCGTATGCAAAAGTTACACTCAGTTCTTCGATAGCCGACAATCCAGCATTCCAAATAAGCAAGTGCTTGTTCATCCACAAACGATCGAAATCCCTCATACGATGTGAGCAAAAGGGTGGGTTGAATCCAAAAGGATTGCTACATTTCTGGGAAGTACTTATGGGCCCAAAATGGACACCGTATGCAAAAGTCACACTCAGTTCTTCGATCGCCTACAATCTAAGCATTCCAGATAAGCAAGTGCTTGTTCTTCAACAAGGGACCAAAATCAATCATACATCACGTGAAAAAGGGTGGGTTCAATCCAAAAGGATCGCTACATTTCCAAAAAGTACTTATGGGCCCA
>NW_019268221.1:0-2586 GCF_002742605.1 Olea europaea var. sylvestris
TTCTTTGGGCGTCCGAATAATTAATTTTCCTATTAATTATGTCAGGTTGAAGAAGTGTTGGACAGAAAATTAACAAAGCAAAATCGCACCATGGGCAATTTTATCATTTTTCGCGACAGTGTCGGAATGGGCCGAAATTTAGCAGGTTGATTGGAAGCGGCCCGCGAAATTGGACTCGGGGCACAGACCCAGGATAACGGGATTTAGTCAAATTCCTTCATTTGGGCCTCGAAATAATTAATTTCCTTATTAATTATGTCAGGTTGAAGAAGTGCTGGACAGAAAATTTACAAAGCAAAACAGCTCCAAGGGCAATTTTCTCATTTTTCGCGACGGTGTCGAAATGGGCCCAAATTTAGCAGGCTGATTAGAAACGGCCGACGAAATTGGACTAGGTACACAGACCCGAGATCACGAGATTTTAGCCAAATTCCTACGTTTGGACCTTCGAATAATTAATTTGCCTATTAATTATGTCTGGTTGAAGAAATGCCGGACAGAAAATTAATGAAGCAAAATCGCACCAGGGGCAATTTGGTCATTTTTCGCGACGGTATCGAAATGGGCCGAAATTTGGCAGGTTGATTGGAAACGGCCCGCGAAATTGGACTCGGGGCACGGACCCGGGATCACGGGATTTTAGCCAAATTTCTTCATTGGGCCTACGAATAATTAATTTGCCTATTAATTATGTCAGGTTGAAGAAGTGCTAGACAGAAAATTAACAAAGCAAAACCACACCGTGGGCAATTTTGTCATTTTTCGCGACGGTGTCAGAATGGGCCGAAATTTGGCGGGTCGATTCGAAACGGCCCGCAAAATTTTACTTGGGGCACATACCCGGAATCACGGGATTTTAGCCAAATTCCTTCGTTTAGGCCTCCAAATAATTAATTTCCTTATTAATTATGTCGGGTTGAAGAAGTGCTAGACAGAAAATTAACAAAGTAAAATCGCACTAGGGGCAATTTTGTCATTTTTCGCGACATTGTCGGAATGGGCCGAAATTTGGAAGGTTGAATGGAAACGGCCCGCGAAATTTGACTCGGGGCACAGACCCCGGATCACGGGATTTTAGCAAAATTCCATCGTTTGGAACTCCGAATAATTAATTTCCCTATTAATTATGTCAGGTTGAAGAAGTGATGGACAGAAAATTAACGAAGTAAAACCGCACGAGGAGCAATTATCTCATTTTCCGCGACGGCGTCGGAATTGGTAGAAATTTGGTAGGTTCATTGGGAATGGCCCGTGAAATTGGACTCGGGGCACAGACCCTGGATCACGGGATTTTAGTCAAAGTCCTCCATTTTTGGGCCTTCGAATAATTAACTTCCTTATTAATTATGTCAGGTTGAAGAAGTGTTGGACAAAAAATTAACAAAGATAGACCGGAATTGGGGCAATTTTGTTATTTGGTGCGATTGTGTCGAAAATGGCCAAAATTTGGTAGGTTGATTGGAAACGGCCTGCGAAATTGGACTTAGGGCACGGACCCGGGATCATGGAATTTTAGCCAAATTCCTTCTTTGGGCCTCCGAATAATTAATTTTCCTATTAATTATGTCAGGTTGAAGAAGTGCTGGACAGAAAATTAACGAAGCAAAATCGCACCAGGGGTAATTTTATCATTTTTCGTGACGGTGTCGGAATGGGTTGTAATTTGGCAGTTGATTGGAAATTGCCCAGGAAATTGGACTCGGGGTACAGACCTGGGATCACGGGATTTTAGCTAAATGCCTTCGTTTGGACCTCCGAATAATTAATTTCCCTATTAATTATGTCAGTTTGAAGAAGTGTTTCACAGAAAATTAACAAAGCACAACCGCTCCAGGGGCAATTTTGTCATTCGCTGCAACGGTGTCGGAATTGGCCAAAATTTGGCAGGTTAATTGGGAACGGCCCTCGAAATTGGACTCAGGGCACGGACCCGGGATCACGGGATTTTAGACAAATTTCCTCTTTGGGCCTACGAATAATTAATTTGCCTATTAATTATGTCAGGTTGAAGAAGTGCTAGACAGAAAATTAACAAAGCAAAACCGTACCATGGACAATTTTGTCATTTTTCACGACGGTGTCGGAATGGGCCGAAATTTGACAGTTTAATGGAAAATGGCCCGCGAAATTGGAAGTGGGGTACAGACCTGGGATCACGGGATTTTAGCTAAATTCCTTTATTTAGACCTCCGAATAATTAATTTCCCTATTAATTACGTCAGTATGAAGAAGTGCTTGACAGAAAATTAACAAAGCAAAACAGCAAAACCGTACCATGGACAATTTTGTCATTTTTCACGACGGTGTCGGAATGGGCCGAAATTTGACAGTTTAATGGAAAATGGCCCGCGAAATTGGAAGTGGGGTACAGACCTGGGATCACGGGATTTTAGCTAAATTCCTTTATTTAGACCTCCGAATAATTAATTTCCCTATTAATTACGTCAGTATGAAGAAGTGCTTGACAGAAAATTAACAAAGCAAAACTGCTCCAGGGGCGATTTTGTCATTTGGCGTGACGGTGTCGGAATGGGCCGAAATTTGGCAGGTTGATTGGGAACGGCCCGCGAAATTGGACTCCGGGCA
>NW_019268221.1:2803-5001 GCF_002742605.1 Olea europaea var. sylvestris
TTTGGACCTCCGAATAATTAATTTGCCTATTAATTATGTCAGGTTGAAGAAGTGCTGAAAAGATAATTAACAAAGTAAAATCGCACCATGGGCAATTTTATCATTTTTCGTGACGGTGTCGAAATGGGCCGAAATTTGGCAGTTGATTGGAAACGGCCCGCGAAATTGGACTCGAGGCACAGACCCAGGATAACGGGATTTTAGTCAAATTCCTTCGTTTGTGCCTCGGAATAATTAATTTCCTTATTAATTATGTTAGGTTGAAAAAGTGCTGGACAGAAAATTTACAAAGCAAAATCGCACCAGGGGCAATTTTGTCATTTTTCGTAATGGTATCGGAATGGGCCGAAATTTTGCAGGTTGATTGGAAACGGCCCGCGAAATTGGAGTCGGGGCACGGACCCGGGATCGTGGGATTTTAGCCAAATTTCTTCATTGGGCCTACGAATAATTAATTTCCCTATTAATTATGTCAGGTTGAACAAGTGCTAGAAAGAAAATTAACAAAGTAAAACTGTACCATGGGCAATTTTGTCATTTTTCGCGACGGTGTCAAAATCGATTGAAATTTGGCAGGTTGATTGGAAACGGCCTGCGAAATTGGACTTGAGGCACATACCCGGGATAATGGGATTTTAGCCAAATTCTTTCGTTTGGGCCTCCAAATAATTAATTTCCTCATTAATTATGTCAGGTTGAAGAAGTGCTAGACAGAAAATTAACAAAGCAAAACCGCACCAGGGGCAATTTTGTCATTTTTAGCGACGGTGTCGGAATGGGCCGAAATTTGGAAGGTTGATTGGAAACGGCCCGCGAAATTTAACTCGGAGCACTGACCTTGGATCTTGGGATTTTAGCCAAATTCCTTCGTTTGGAACTCCAAATAATTAATTTCCCTATTAATTATGTCAGGTTGAAGAAGTGCTGGACAAAAAATTAATGAAGTAAAACCGCACCGTGGGTAATTTTGTTATTTTTCGCGACGGTGTCGGAATGGGCCGAAATTTGGCAGGTTAATTGGAAACGGCCCGCGAAATTGGACTTGGGTCACATACTCAGGATCACGGGATTTTAGCCAAATTCCTTCATTTGGGCCTCCGAATAATTAATTTTCTTACTAATTATGTCAAGTTAAAGAAGTGCTGGATAGAAAATTATCAATGTAAAACCGCACCAGGGGCAATTTTGTCATTTTTTGCGACGGTGTCGAAATGGGCAGAAATTTGGATGGTTGATTGGAAACGGCCCGCGAAATTTGACTCGGGGTACAGACCCTGGATCACAAGATTTCGGCATAATTCCTTCGTTTGGAACTCCGAATAATTAATTTCCCTATTAATTATGTCCGGTTGAAAAAGTGCTGAACAGAAAACTAACGAAGTAAAAGCGCACAAGGGGCAATTGTCTCATTTTTCGCGATGGCATCGGAATGGGTAGAAATTTGGCAGGTTCATTGGGAATGGCCCGCGAAATTGGACTCGGGGCATAGACCCGGGATCACGGGATTGTAGTCAAATTCCTTCATTTTTGGGCCTTCGAATAACTAATTTCCTTATTAATTATGTCAGGTTGAAGAAGTGTTGGAAGAAAAATTAACAAAGATAAACCGCAACTGGGGCAATTTTGTTATTTGGTGCGATTGTGTCGGAATGGGCCGAAATTTGGCAAGTTGATTGGAAACAGCCTGCGAAATTGGACTCAGGGCACGGACCCGAGATCACGGAATTTTACCCAAATTCCTTCTTTGGGCCTCCGAATTATTAATTTGCCTATTAATTATGTCAGGTTGAAGAAGTGCTGGACAAAAAATTAACGAGGCAAAATCGCACCAGGAGCAATTTTGTCATTTTTCGCGACGGTGTCGGAATGGGCCGTAATTTGGCAGTTGATTGGAAATGGCCCATGAAATTGGACTCGAGGCACATACCCGGGATCACGGGATTTTAGCCAAATTTCTTCGTTTGGGCCTCTGAATAATTAATTTCCTTATATAATTATGCCAGGTTGAAGAAGTGCTAGACAGAAAATCAACAAAGCAAAACTGCACCGTGGGCAATTTTGTCATTTTTCGCGACTGTGTTGGAATGGGCCAAAATTTTGCAGATTGATTGGAAGCGGCCCGCGAAATTGGACGCGGGGCATAGACCTGGGATCATTGGATTTTAGCCAAATTCCTTTGTTTGGACCACCGAATAATT
>NW_019268222.1:0-5000 GCF_002742605.1 Olea europaea var. sylvestris
TCCGAATATTTGGTCGAAGTTGATACATAGTCACACCTTTTCATTTTCCATTTTTATACACCTTCTCATTTTTCAATTTTTACACACCTTTTCATTTAATATTTGAACCAATTCCTACAGTTTGCTTATTTATTATAGTAGTCTAATTATTATTTCAGCAGTGTTGTGCAAGTCGAATCTGAAAATCAAAAAATTCTTTCGCCATCTTGTTGCAATATCTTAAAATAGATAATATTTTTGTTGAGAAAATTGAAAATTAGGTATTTCAAAAGTAATTCTTTCAAATCAAGAAATGTTAAACAAAATCTAAAGTAAAATAAGTTTCTCTCTCTTTCAAGAGCAGCAGTCGATTATGGGAAGAAGGGCCTAAGGGATGAGGCTGGCTCACCATCACATTGGTTTCCTTTAAAAATAAGCATATTGTGCTAAAAATATTGCGACGCTCAAAAGTACTAGTTCTCCGAGAATATTGCAACAAGAAATAAACAGCCCAACATTTATTTCAAGATGAACATAAATTCTTAACTTCTGTCTGCTTTTGGAATGTCAAGATCTCGAAATACTGGGCTATCAACTCCCACTCCCATTGCATTAAGGCCATTGTCAACATAAACCACAGCACCAGTGATGGCTGAAGCCAGTGGAGATGCCAGAAAAGCAGCAGCATTCCCAACCTCCTCTGTTACATTTATTTTGCAGGTTTAGTATTTCTACAGATGGTTATACCTATTTTGATCCATTATATTCATGTTTCATTTTTTGTTTTCGTAGGGGTGCGTGTATGGGTTGGGACCAATTAAACAGATAATACAACCATGGTGAAATTTCTAAAAGTTTTGATTAACAATAATGCAGATGAAGTTGGAGGATAAGACCGATCACTTACCAGCAGTCAGTTCCTTCTGCAATGGAGCATTCTCCAATGAATAGTCGATCATCATGTCAATGAAGCCAATAGCTTTTGCAGCACGGCTTCTTAATGGACCTGGTATATTATTACAATCGAGACCATTAATAGGAAAATTCATTTCACTCGCTTCAAATAATATTAAGAAGCCCCCATTGTTTTCTGAATATCAGATTTGACATTACCAATGAGTTACATGAATCAAAATTACTGCATTCCGGTAAGGAAACTGAACAAATGCAGGGACTCAACAGATTTTCAAGATCCAAAATTTTAGTACTTAACTCATCCTTATGTTTTACAGATCCAATACCTGCAGATATGGTGTTGACTCTGATTTTGTGTTTTCTTCCAGCTTCAAAAGCCAGAACCTTCATGTAGCGCATATATTTCCATAAACCATGATCAGTACATGAAAATTGAAATAGGATAACCCAGATACCAGTAAGACTCACCTGTGTGTCACTCTCTAGAGCAGCCTTTGCAGAACTCATGCCGCCTCCATATCTGCAATAATAGAAGGTATTCCCAGAATGGAAGGAGACAAAAACGAAGCCTATTTGACTATTTGAAGATAAATGTACCCGGGTATAATCCTCTCAGATGCAATATATGTTAGAGAAATTGTAGAACCGCCTGGTATATTATAACCAGAAAAAGGTTAGCAAAAGTGGTGCTAGTTGCTTATGACAATAAATTTATCTTCTTCCAGTGAAATGTTCAAACCAGGATATGGATAGGTTAGCATACCTGGATTCATGATGGGAACAAAATGTTTGAGTAAAGAAACAAAGGAGTAACTTGATGCAGAGATGGCTGCAAGATAACCGTATCTAGATGTCTCCAAAAGAGGCTTGATAACCTACATGCATTGTCCCAACAATTCAAGGAAAATCGTGATGAAAAACAACAGTATAATATAAAATTCAGAGAAAAAAGGGTACCTCTGGACCATTGGCAAGTGAATGCACAAGGATATCAATGGTACCAAAATCCTGTTTCACCAATTCAGCAACTTCCTAAAGACAATATAGATCCTTTCAGCATTTTGAAGTTATTAACTCAACTATACGCTCGTGTTCATAAAACAAAAGTGTTCCAATAAAATACAACACAAGTTCCTTGCATTGGTATAAAAGAGTCATCTTGCGCTGCAAAAATGGAAGCTAAATTGACTCGATTCAAGTTTCTTGAGCCATAACAAGTATAAGAAAGACAGCGGAAATCATTTAGTAATATGCAAAAACAGGACAAAACATTCAGGTTAGCCAATTTCTTGAGCCGGTTTTTGGCAATTTAGCTGAAAAATGATGTGGCAGCACTGAGCCTATGTTAGAACTTTGCTCAAGCTCCCATTACGGCACTAAAAGAAATCCTGGAAGAAAAGAGAAAAAAGGAGTTTAAAAGCTAATACCTTAACCGTCCAATTTGAAGATCCCATGTATCGTTTATTTGTTTTCACCTGCACCATAGCACACATTATTTTTTTCTGAAGACTATAATTCACTTAGGAAATTCCGCAAAATATTTCATACATCTTCAGGAACATCCTCGGGACTGTCATAAACTGCATCCAATGGGTAGACTTTTGTGATTTCCATTAAAGAACCATCAGGCAACCTAAGACAGAATTCCAAATTAGTGGTCCATTGACCTAAACAAAGAAAAACTACACTAGTAAAATATGAACAGTTTTGTTCTTACACACGTGACTCATCAAACTTCCCACGTCGTAGACTGTTCTCAAAAATATTGAGTGCCTAAGAGATAGTTTCATTAGGAAATAACATATCTAAAGAGTCTTGGAATAATTCTGATGAATAAAACATCATAAATGCATCAGAAGACATACAGGAACCCATGTACCAACAAGAATCTCAGCACCAGCAGCTGCAAGAGATTTTGCTATTGCCCATCCATATCCATTATCATCCGCTATACCAGCAATAAATGCCCTCTTACCTGCAATCAGTGCTACATGTATCAGCGAAGTCCATAATTGTGCTTGTAACCAAATTCAGTTTGATAATTGTTCACTCTAAAATTTCACTTGTTTTTCCCAGGGAGTTTTAGATACAGGTAACGCAACATTATGTTACTTGGAGAAATAATTTTCTCATACCATTCTCGCATTCACAAGCACCCAAAATAAGCATAGATCAAAAACATGATGGCTAAGGATCTAGCTAGCTCGTAACTTCTATGCAGCTAGGCCATCTATGAAAAGTGTAGCATTTGGAGCTGGCAAAAAAAAATCTACCATACAAACAGAATGTTATCTATTTCTAATTAGAAATGGTGAATGGGATCTGTCTATATGTTCGATGGGAAAAATATCCAAGAACAATGTCATAAGAGACAGATCGAACTCGGGCAAATGCTATTAGCTCAGCAGATTTAGACTTACAAGGCTTAAGATGCTTCATAATTTCTCATATTTATTAGGAGGTAAGGTTCTTACCCTCCTTCTTTGTACTTAAATCTTTTATATCAATGTACTAGGTAGGGTCAGGGTTAGTGCCAAGCCCCCCGTCTGGGGCTTAGGTGAGTAGGCCTAAAACCCTTGACCTACGTGGATGGATTTACCCCCCCCAAAAAAAAAAGAGAAGAAGAAAAAAAATGTAAAAAGAACGAAGAAGAAGATTCTAACAGTTATTAAAAACAAAACCAGTAAACTACTGTAACGTACGCATTGCTGAAAGGGAAAAAAAATGGATGCACAACTTTGTAAGGTCCCACCTCTCAGATCGACGGGCAATCCAGGCAAAGGCTGGTTATCACTTGCTCCAGACATTGCTTTAATAACATTCCTTTCACACTTTAGAAGGTTGAGGTCGAAGCTTTTGGAAAAAGACTTTGTCGATGAGATGAAAGATGAGCTTTGAAGCTTTGCACAAGAGATGCCTTTGATATCATTACCAAAGCATAAAATGCTTGAACTGGGAATTCTACGAGCTGCAGAAATGCAAGGCTTTGGTGTTGCAATTTGTGCGCGAGGAATTGTAGTTCCAGCCATTGATTTCAAGTCGAAGGATTCTGCAAGAAATTATCCGACCAAATTTGATGACTAGAAAATATAAGGATAAGTTGATGTAGAAAAAGAAATTAACAGAAACGCTTAAGTCACATCCTACTGTCCTAATCCAGTTGTCGATTAGTCAAGACAAACATGTATACCTCAGTTTTAACATAGTCACAAAACCTCAATTTACACTTTACAACAAGCATTGTCTGTTCTTAATCAGTGTATATTTTGACACATAATGAGTGACAAAATTTCAAGTTCTGCACCACTCAATTATCTTGTATGTTATTTCTGTATTTTGTTCTGCTAAGTGCCAGGGGGTTGAGGGATGGATTAGTAAAACAACGAAGAATTCAGTCTTCCATGACAGAAACCAAAGTAAGAATTCACCATTTTGAATCCTGGCTTAACATTTGTTTGATTGAAATTTCTAAAGTTAAATCTTAAAAATTATTGATACAGCAATCAAATTGAGTACATAATCCCTCTTAAACATTTTATTACTCAAACAAAGAACAAGAAACTGATATGTACTGCATATACAATTTCAAATATTTAATCACATTCAAGTGCTTCGTTTATCACATTAGAAGCCAATCATGAATTAGAACGTGACCATATTCATTTCATAAAAATAGCAAGAAATCTTGACTACCCACAAAAGATCTGGTAAAGAAAACAACAATAACAGTAAATTGAAAATGTTAAGCAAAAAACCCAATCAACATTGGATCAATATATACATTCGAACCCACATTCTGTAAACGCACAACCATATCATAACTCGCATTAATTGAAGAAGCAAAATTTCAGAACTCACCTTTTCTTGAAAGGCTTTAAGAGAGATAGAGCTGTATTGAACAGGCTTTTTAGTGGAAATATATGAGGGGGACGTACGTTAATATGGACGAAGAAATGTGGGTTTCGATGAAAACTATGAGCTTTGGTTTTTACTGGGTTGGTTAGAAGTTGAACTGTTGGTGAGCTTTGAAAGTGCCGTTCGGAGAGTGAGAATCTGAACTGGGAATGCCTGCTTGGATCAAATGACAATTTTACCCCTTCTTTTGC
>NW_019268223.1:0-4999 GCF_002742605.1 Olea europaea var. sylvestris
AATTGGTCACTTAAAGCTGTGAAAGCAATAAAAGTTGTAGAAGATAAAATCCACAAGAAGAATCACCTACGAAAGTGTAAACTAAAATAGAAATGGAATTAAATAGGAAGTGTAGCACATACCCTTCCTTAAATATTTGCAAAAAAATTGAATCACTTATTGATTTCTCATAGTACAATCAGGTGATTTGTTTCAAATGGTATTGTCTATTTTATTTAGTGTAGCATTAGGTGCCTTGAACTTTGTACCCATCATTTCATAGAATTAATTTTCGAGTACCTATACAAGCATTACATGTTACAGTCACCTTGGTAATTTATTTTAAAAAAAATACCAATTTCCAATTTTCTTCATTTTTATGTGGATTCATTTTTATGTGGAATATGTAACACTTACCCGTTGTAATTTATTAAAAAAAAAAATTATTGCATGTATTACACTCTTTATGACATGCGTGTTTTGCCGTGCTTGTTCCTTTACGACAAAGAACTTCCTTTGTGATCATTCGAATACATTTATTTTTTTAAATAGAGTCTGAAAAGACTACATTTATTAAGAGAATAAACAGAATAAATAAATTATGAAATTTTATATCGTTTGTTAAGATTTGAGGTCCATCTTAATAAGGTCAACCTTGTTAAAAGGAGTGTCCCAATCTTTTATATATTGGTCATTATTTTGATATTTTACCGATGTGGGATTATATTCCCTTAACATGAGGTCTATCTTAATAAGGTTAACCTTGTTAAGAGGAGTGTCCCAATCCTTTATATATTGGTCATTATTTCGGTATTTTACCGATATGGGATTATATTCCCTTACCATGCCCCGGCAAGATGGTGGCTCACTTGAGCAGACCAATCTTGAAATCCGTGTGCTCATTTTTAGAAACTTAATCGGATCGAATCACTCGTTGAAGTTTAATGAGCTCTGATACCATGTTAAGATTTTGGGTCCATCTTAATAAGGTCAACCTTATTAAGAGGAGTGGCCCAAGATATATTTAAATTGGTCAATATTTCGATATTTAATAGATGTGAAATTTATTCCCTTAACATGCCCCGCAAGATGATGGCTCTTTTTTAGCAAACCAATCTTGCAATTCGTTGCTTATTAATTAAGACTTATAGTCAGATCGAATCCCTCGTTGGAGCTTAATGAGCTCTGATATCATGTTAAGATTTGGGGTCCATCTTAATAAGAACAATTTTGTTAAGAAGAGTGTCCCAATCCTTTATATATTGGTCATTATTTCGGTATTTTACCGATGTGGGATTATATTCCCTTAACATTGTTTAATTTGCATATCAAGTGAATTGACATTAAGTTAAAATATTAGTCTATTGGGTACTGAAGATGAAATGTTACTAAGAATATTATCATCAATTATGGGAGTAGCTTAAAAGAAGACTAGGCAATACCTCCAAGATTTTAAATGCTTTTGTCTTGTTATATATTATAATTGTACTATATCTATTCTCACTTTTATCTTTGAATCTTAAGTCGTAAACAAACGTTAAAGATTGATATCATTGTTGTAATTAATTATATTTTTTCTTTTCTGGCAAAACATTGCTAAAGTTTAGGCATGAGTTTTAAGTCTATAAATGGATTCTGAGAGGAGGGTTAGACTTCCAACATTATTTTATTAATATTATAATTATTGCTCTTAATTCGTAAAAAGATCACAGATAAAATGTTAGACATGCTCTAAAAACTATTTATTGACACTTTTTTCTATTTTTTTTTTTTTTTATCAAAATTGTGTGCTAATTGTTCGGGCTTAGGAGATTACAATATTTATGTAATTTTAAACAGAAAACATAGCACAAAATATAAACGGTATACAACGTTACTTATGTTGTATAGTTTTGTAATGCTTTACCTGATTATTCTTTTACGAAAACTTACATCTATTTGTTAATACTTAAGATATATGGTATGCATAAATATACTTGTAAAAGTAGGACACTGTGTAATTATATTTCATAGCCACATGGTGCATTTTATAATTTTTGAGGATAAGAGCATTTTAAGAACCGTATCAGTAAATGAGTTGGGTAGCTTAACAAGTTTTCCACTAAAAAGCTCATCATTGTGTAACTATCAAGTTTTATGCCCGCATTATAAAATTTGTAATTTTAAACTTTTAATTATTTTCTTACATCTTGTTTCCTATTAGAAATTCTAATTGAGAATTTTCGAATTCGTGTATCATATGTGAGGGCACATGCACAATGATAATTTAATTATTTGATATATGTTGGGCATCTATTAAATTTCCATTTTCTCTTTAATGGAATTCCATCGATATGACATGTTCACAACTTTTAAGTAACTATATACTAGGTCTAGAGCAAGGTATGTAGGTATAGGATATTTCCATTTACTCAATTATGCATGAAAGATAAATTCTACCTAAATAAAATATGGAAGAAAATTCAATAAAAGTGAACCTTATTTTCCAAGAGAGAAACTTGATATTTTGTAGTTGAAAAACCTAATTAGCCAATTTATTTATTTATTTAGACCCAATGTGCGACAATAAGCAATTAAAGAGCAACATGTTACTTTTAATTGTTTGTAGCGATTAGTCAATCAAGTTTGATTACCATATGGTTTGAATGCCATAATCAATAATTAAAGCATTAAGGAACACCAACGAAGATCACAGAGAAACCCCAATTAGGTAAAAATTTCAGACACTTTACGAGTCAGTATTTCACTATAAATCGAAGTTGTTGGCCACCGATCTCTGACCTCACTTAAAATGTTGTTAGCACCTATCTCATATATACCCCAAGTAGGGTTTGTAAGTTCAGCTCAGTCATGTAACCGTTGTAATGTTAGGAGACATAATGATTGTGAATTCCTTACATCTTGTCAAATTGCTCAATTTGTTAGACATACTTGGATGATGTGGCGTCAACACCGTCCAAACCCACCAATTACCTACTATAACACTTACGTTGAAGTAGGTCATGAATTCTTAGTAAAAGGGTGTATTATTATGATTTGATGGAAGCCGACCTTGCTAGCCAATCAAGAGAGAGAGACCAGTGGCACACAAATCAAGCTCGACACTATGTTTAATCCGATTGACAAGACATAATTCTAAGAAAATTAGACCTAATTTTCCATCCCCTTATGAATAGAAAGATGAAAGGAGGAAGGGGAGGCCTACAAAATATGTATTTGTTACTCTCATCTTCAATAGATAAAAAAAAAATAGGCCTCTTCTTTTTCTTAAAGTTGGCTTGAAACCGTATTCAATAGTTTTTTACATCAACGGCTTGGCGCTAGAAGAAGGACCCTATTGTGTAAAATAGCCCAATTTTCCCATGAAAATGATAACTAGACAAAAGCCACTGGTCACAGTTTTTACTTTAGGGAGCCAGTCTCACACTCATCAAACTGACACCCCATAGAGTTTCAGGAGAAGAACAAGACCAAACTGAAACTGGCCACCCTCAAATGACTACTATGAAGGAAGCTATTGAAAGGCTAACTAATGCAATCAGCAGGTTGGAAAAAAAATCAGGCCCACGATTCCCCAACTGATAACGAGTTGGAATCTCCAACCTGGGAGAGAACCAGGTGACTTCCCACTAGAAGATCCCTTCAGTTATCAAAGAGGGAATCCTCCAAAAGCCAAACAGACGAAGTTAGAAGTCTCCCAAACTATAGAGCCAATCACCAGAGAAGCTGGTAGTGTGTTTGATAGATTAGGTTCTCAACACTCACTAATGCTGCAAAGAAAACATGATGAGTTTAATCTGAAACTTTCATTGGAATAAACAGAACATGAAATAAGCACCTTAAAAAAGTGCATTATCAATCCAGAGGCTAAAAGCAGAGGAGTGGCGAAAGAGTATCTCACTAAACATCACTCCCCCTTCATAGAGGACATTCTTATTGAACCCTTTCCCCGAAAAATTGAAGATACCTCAGCTGACTGAGTACGAAGGAGAAGGAAATTCCCTTAATCTCCTGGACAAGTATACTTCATGGATGGAATTGCAAGTGGCAAGTGATGCTATCATGTGCTGTGCTTTTCCCTTGACCTTGGGAGACAAGGCTCAAAGATGATTCAGAAGGAAGGTCTATAAAAAATGGGAACGACCTAGCCACAGCATTCCTAGCCCAATTCATGAGCTACAAGGCCAGAATCATGCCCAAAAAATGACTGATAAGCATCAAGGAAGGGAGAAGTGAATCACTTTAGCTATCTCAATAGGTTTAACAAGCAATCCATGGAGGTCGAAAAGATCTCCAATGACACTACCCTTATGGCAATCATCTTTGGATTAAGGCCTATGACGAGATTTTGGTGGTCCTTCCACGAAGATGATGATGATGATGATGATGATGATGATGATGGTGATGGTGATGGTGATGGTGATGGTGGTGGTGGTGATGGTGATGATGATGATGATGATGATGATGATGATAATAATAATAATAATAATAATAATAATAATATTATTATTATTATTATTATTATTATTATTATTATTATTATTATTATTATTGGCCTACGTGTCATATTTTTGTTGGCTTACATGCCAATTAGTATAGAGATTGCAGCTTGATTAATTAAAGATGCAAATAGGAGTAGAGATCATAGAAATAGAGCATTGTATGATTCAAAGTTATGTCCCCTAAAAACTTACCAACTAGTCTTCCTTTCGGCTCAAGAAGACTGGATAATATAAGTCTATAGTCGTTCTTATTATTAATGTATATTTATTTGCATGTTAGATGTATGATAAAATAAATGTAATAATTATGATAAAACCTTTGCATGATAAACTTTCGCAAAAATATGAGTCAGGTTTATAATTCACTTTCCATTATTATAGTTGAAAACGAAAGTCCCTCGCTGATGTAAGTTTGTAAGTACACTCAAGGATGGCCCATTAGGGATATCTTGACATTATCAAATATTATATAGTTTTGAATGATGGATTCGACTTAACTAAAATCTATCTTTTGTTGT
>NW_019268224.1:0-4998 GCF_002742605.1 Olea europaea var. sylvestris
ATTAAAATTTCACTTGGGTTTCTTTCATTGGCATGTATCAAATCAATTTTGACTAAAATTTCACCTGAAATTTGTTTGTTGGCGCATTTTCCATCAAATTTGACTAAAATTTTACATTTGTTTGGTTGATTGGCGCATTTTTAATCAAATTTGAATAAAGTTTCACCGGGATTTAATTCATTGGTGTGTTTCTAATCAAATTTAAATAAAATTTCACTAAGATTTTGTTCTTTAGTGCGTTTCAAATCAAACTCAACTCAAATTTTGTCAGTATTTTGTTTTTTGTCGCGTTTTCAATCAAATTTGACCTAAATTTGACTTGAATTTAGTTCATTGGTGCATTTCTTATCAAATTTGACTAAAATTCACATGACTTTGGTTCATTGATACATTTCGAATCAAATTTGACTAAAATTTCATGCAAATTTTTCTTTGTCACGTTTTCAATCAAATTTGACTAAAATTTCTTCTGAATTTTGTTCATAGGCGCGTTTTCAATCGAAGTTGACTAAAATTTCAATTAAGTTTGGTCCATTGGCATGTTTCCAACCAAATTGGACTAAAATTTCACATGATTTTGGTTCATTGGTACATTACGAATCAAATTTGACTAAAATTTCAAGCGACTTTTCATTGGCGCAACTCCGTTCAAATTTGACAAAAATTTCACTTGGGTTTCATTAATTGGCGTGTATCAAATCAAATTTGACTAAAATTTCATCTGAATTTTGTTCATTGGGACTTTTCCCAATAAATTTGACTAAAATTTCATCTGAATTTTGTTCATTGGGACTTTTCCCAATAAATTTGACTAAAATTTCACACGTGTTTGTTTCATTGGCGCGTTTCCAATCAAACTTGACTAAAATTTCACCAGAATTTAGTTCATTCCAATTTTTCTTATCAAATTTGGCTAAAATTTCACCAGGATTTTCTTGTTACAGCAATTCCAATAAAGTCTAACTACAATTTCATCGAGATTTAGTTTATTGACGTATTTCTAACAAATTTGACTAAAATTTCACCAGGATTTTGTTTGTTGGTGTGTTTTCAATAAAATTTGACTAGAATTTCATCTGGATTTCGTTCAATGGCGCGTTCTCAATCAAATTTGACTAAAATTCCACTTCAGTTTAGTTCATATGCATGTTTTCAATCAAATTTAACCAAACCTTCACAAGGGTTTGGTTCATTGGCACGTTTCCAATCAAATTTGACTAAAATTTTATGCGGCTTTTCATTGGCGCAATTCCAATGAAATTTGACTAAAATTTCACTTGGGTTTTGTTCATTGGCGTGTATCAAATCAAATTTGACTAAAATTTCACCAGCATTTCGTTCATTGGTGTGTCTCCAATAAAATGTCACTAAAATTTCATTTGAATTTTGTTCAATGGCATGTTCTCAATGAAATTTGACAAAATTTTTGCTTGAGTTTGGTTCATTCGCGCATTTCCAATAAAATTTGACTAAAATTTCACATAACTTTTGGTTCATTTGCACATTTCGATTCAAATTTGACTAAAATTTCTTGCTGAATTTTTCCTTCGCATGTTTCCAATCAAATTAAACTAAAATTTCACACATGTTATTTTCATTGGTGCGTTTCCAATCAAATTTGATTAAAATTTCACCGAAAATTTAGTTCATTGGCGTGTTTCTAATCAAATTTGACTAAAATTTCACCATAATTTAGTTCGTTAAAGTATTTTCAATCAAATTTGACTAAAGTTTCATCTGAATTTTGTTCAATTGCGCGTTTTCAGTCAAATTTGACTAAGATTTCACCTAATTTTGGTTCGTTGGCACGTTTCCAATCGAATTGGACTAAAATTTTGTATGACTTTGGTTCGTTGGCACATTTCGAGTCAAATTTGACTAAAATTTCATGCGGCTTTTCATTGGCGCAATTCTAATCAAATTTGACAAAAATGTCACTTGGGTTTTGTTCATTGGTGTGTATCAAATCAAATTTGACTACAATTTCATCTGAATTTTGTTTGTTGGTGCGTTTCCTAACCAATTTGACTAAAATTTCACATAGATTTGTTTTGTTGGCTCGTTTTCAATCAAATTTGACTAAAATTTCACATGACTTTGGTTCATTGGCCCATTTTGAATCAAATTTGACTAAAATTTCACATGACTTTGGTTCATTGGCCCATTTTGAATCAAATTTGACTAAAATTTAATGTAACTTTTCGTTGGCGCAATTCCAATCAAATTTGACAAAAATTTCAATTGGGATTTGTTCATTGGCGGGCGTCAAATCAAATTTGACTAAAATTTCAAATAGGTTTTGTTCATTGACACGCTTCCTATCAAATTTGACTAAAATTTCACGAAATTTAGTTCATAGGCGTATTTCAAATCAAACTCGACTAAAATTTCGTCTGCATTTTGTTCATTGGCACGTTTTCAATCAAATTTGACTAAAATTTCACATGAGTTTGGTTAATTGGAGCATTTCCAATCAAATTTAACTAAAATTTCAAGTGGGTTTTCATTTGCACAATTCCAATAAAATTTGATAAAAATTTCACTTGGTTTTTGTTCATTGGCGTGTATCAAATCAAATTTGGCTAAAAGTTCATCTGAATTTTGTTTGTTAAGGCGTTTCCAATCAAATTTAACTAAACTTTTACATGGGCTTGGTTTATTTGCGCATTTTCAATCAAATTTGACTAAAGTTTCATCATGATCTAGTTCATTGGTAAGGTTCTAATCAAATTTGACTAAAATTTCAAATTTGTTCGTTAGTGCATTTAAAATCAAACTCGACTTAACTTTCGTCTGTATTTTCTTCATTGGCGCATTTTCAATCAAATTTGACAAAAATTTCACTCGAGTTTGGTTCATTGGCGCGTTTCTATCAAATTTGACTAAAATTTCACTAAACTTTTGTTCATTGGCACATTTCAAATCAAATTTGACTAAAATTTCTTGCTGATTTTTTGTTGGCACGTTTTCAATCAAATTTGACTAAAATTTCATCTAAGTTTTGTTCATTTACGCGTTTTCAATCGAATATGCCTTAAATTTCATCGAAGTTTGGCTCATAGGCGCGTTACCAATCAAATTTGACGAAAACTTCACATGACTTTGGTTCATTGGTACATTTCGAATCAAATTTGACAAAAATTTCATGTGAATTTTTTTGTTGACGGGTTTCCCATCAAATTTGACTAAAATGTCACACGTATTTGGTTCATTGGTGCATTTCCAATCAAATTTGATTAAAATTTCATCAGGGTTTAGTTCGTTGGCATGTTTCTAATCAAATTTGACTAAAATTTCACCAGAATTTTGTTCGTTAGAGCATTTCCAGTCAAATTTGACTAAAATGTCACACGTATTTGGTTCATTGGTGCATTTCCAATCAAATTTGATTAAATTTTTTTTCTCAATTTTGTTCATTGGTGCGTTTTCAATCAAATTTGACTAAAATGTCACACGTATTTGGTTCATTGGTGCATTTCCAATCAAATTTGATTAAATTTTTTTTCTCAATTTTGTTCATTGGTGCGTTTTCAATCAAATTTGACTAAAATGTCACACGTATTTGGTTCATTGGTGCATTTCCAATCAAATTTGATTAAATTTTTTTTCTCAATTTTGTTCATTGGTGCGTTTTCAATCAAATTTGACTAAAATGTCACACGTATTTGGTTCATTGGTGCATTTCCAATCAAATTTGATTAAATTTTTTTTCTCAATTTTGTTCATTGGTGCGTTTTCAATCAAATTTGACTAAAATGTCACACGTATTTGGTTCATTGGTGCATTTCCAATCAAATTTGATTAAATTTTTTTTCTCAATTTTGTTCATTGGTGCGTTTTCAATCAAATTTGACTAAAATGTCACACGTATTTGGTTCATTGGTGCATTTCCAATCAAATTTGATTAAATTTTTTTTCTCAATTTTGTTCATTGGTGCGTTTTCAATCAAATTTGACTAAAATGTCACACGTATTTGGTTCATTGGTGCATTTCCAATCAAATTTGATTAAATTTTTTTTCTCAATTTTGTTCATTGGTGCGTTTTCAATCAAATTTGACTAAAATGTCACACGTATTTGGTTCATTGGTGCATTTCCAATCAAATTTGATTAAATTTTTTTTCTCAATTTTGTTCATTGGTGCGTTTTCAATCAAATTTGACTAAAATGTCACACGTATTTGGTTCATTGGTGCATTTCCAATCAAATTTGATTAAATTTTTTTTCTCAATTTTGTTCATTGGTGCGTTTTCAATCAAATTTGACTAAAATGTCACACGTATTTGGTTCATTGGTGCATTTCCAATCAAATTTGATTAAATTTTTTTTCTCAATTTTGTTCATTGGTGCGTTTTCAATCAAATTTGACTAAAATGTCACACGTATTTGGTTCATTGGTGCATTTCCAATCAAATTTGATTAAATTTTTTTTCTCAATTTTGTTCATTGGTGCGTTTTCAATCAAATTTGACTAAAATGTCACACGTATTTGGTTCATTGGTGCATTTCCAATCAAATTTGATTAAATTTTTTTTCTCAATTTTGTTCATTGGTGCGTTTTCAATCAAATTTGACTAAAATTTCACCAGGTTTTTGTTCGTTAAGCTTTTTCCAATCAAATTTGATTAAATTTTTTTTCTCAATTTTGTTCATTGGTGCGTTTTCAATCAAATTTGACTAAAATTTCACCTGAGTTTGGTTAATTGGCGCCTTTCCAATCAAATTTGAATCAAATTTCACATTACTTTGGTTTATTGACACATTTCGAATCAAATTTGACTAAAATTTCATTCAGCTTTTCGTTGGCACAATTCCATCAAATTTGACTAAAATTTTACTTGAGTTTCATTCATTGGCGGGCATCAAATGAAATTTAACTAAAATTTCATCTAAATTTTGTTCTTGGGCGCGTTTACTATCAAATTTGTCTAAAATTTCACATAGGTTTGTTTCGTTGGCACGTTTTCGATCAAATTTGACTAAAATTTCACCGGGATT
>NW_019268225.1:0-2605 GCF_002742605.1 Olea europaea var. sylvestris
TCCGACACAGTCGCGAAAAATGACGAAATTACACTCAGCGCGATCTTTGTTCCCGATAAACCTGTCAAATTTGAGCTCATTCCAAAACGGTCGAGAAAAATGACGAAATTGCCGTCGGCGCGATTTTTATTTCTGATCAAACTGCCAAATTTCAGCCAATTCCGACACAGTCGCGAAAAATGACGAAATTACACTCAGCGCGATCTTTGTTCCCGATAAACCTGTCAAATTTGAGCTCATTCCAAAACGGTCGAGAAAAATGACGAAATTGCCGTCGGCGCGAATTTTATTTCCGATCAAACTGCCAAATTTCAGCCAATTCCGACACAGTCGCGAAAAATGACGAAATTACACTCAGCGCGATCTTTGTTCCCGATAAACCTGTCAAATTTGAGCTCATTCCAAAACGGTCGAGAAAAATGACGAAATTGCCGTCGGCGCGAATTTTATTTCCGATCAAACTGCCAAATTTCAGCCAATTCCGACACAGTCGCGAAAAATGACGAAATTACACTCAGCGCGATCTTTGTTCCCGATAAACCTGTCAAATTTGAGCTCATTCCAAAACGGTCGAGAAAAATGACGAAATTGCCGTCGGCGCGAATTTTATTTCCGATCAAACTGCCAAATTTCAGCCAATTCCGACACAGTCGCGAAAAATGACGAAATTACACTCAGCGCGATCTTTGTTCCCGATAAACCTGTCAAATTTGAGCTCATTCCAAAACGGTCGAGAAAAATGACGAAATTGCCGTCGGCGCGAATTTTATTTCCGATCAAACTGCCAAATTTCAGCCAATTCCGACACAGTCGCGAAAAATGACGAAATTACACTCAGCGCGATCTTTGTTCCCGATAAACCTGTCAAATTTGAGCTCATTCCAAAACGGTCGAGAAAAATGACGAAATTGCCGTCGGCGCGAATTTTATTTCCGATCAAACTGCCAAATTTCAGCCAATTCCGACACAGTCGAGAAAAATGACGAAATTGCCCGCGGCGCGATTTTTGTTTCCGATCAACCTGTCAAATTTTAGCCCATCCCGGCACAGTCGCGACAAATGACGAAATTACACCCGGCGCGATTTTTGTTCCGGATCATCCGGTCAAATTTGAGCCCATTCCGACACATTCGAGAAAAATGAAGAAATTGCCCCCGGCGCGATTTTTATTTCAGATCAAACTGCCAAATTTCAGCCAATTTCGACACAGTCGCGAAAAAGGACGAAATTGCCCCCGCCGCGATTTTTGTTTCCGAACAACCTGTCAAATTGTAGCCCATCCCGACACAGTCGCGACAAATGATGAAATTACACTCGGCGCGATTTTTGTTCCGGATCATCCGGTCAAATTTGAGCCCATTCCGACACAGTCGCGAAAAATGACGAAATTACACCCGGCGCGATTTTTGTTCCCGATAAACATGTCAAATTTGAGCTCATTCCGATACATTCGTGAAAAATGACGAAATTGCCGCCGACGCGATTTTTGTTTCCGAACAACCTGTCAAATTTTAGCCCATCCCGACACAGTCGCGACAAATGATGAAATTACACTCGGAGCGATTTTTGTTCCGGATCATTCTGTCAAGTTTGAGGCCATTCCGACACAGTCGAGAAAAATGACGAAATTGCCCCCGGCCCGATTTTTATTTCAGATCAAACTGCCAAATTTCAGCCAATTCCGACACAGTCGCGAAAAATGACGAAATTGCCCTCGCCGCGGTTTTTGTTTTCGATCAACAAGTCAAATTTTAGTCAATTCCGGCACAGTCGCGAAAAATGACGAAATTACACCCGGTGCGATTTTTGTTCCCGATAAACCTGTCAAATTTGAGCTCATTCCGAAACGGTCGAGAAAAATGACGAAATTGCCGCCGGCGCGATTTTTATTTCCGATCAAACTGCCAAATTTCAGCCCATTCCGACACAGTCGAGGAAAATGACGAAATTGCCCCCGGCGCGAATTTTTTTTCCGATCAACCAGTCAAATTTTAGCCAATTCCGACACAATCGTGGAAAACGACGAAATTACACCCGGCGCTATTTTTGTTCCCAATCAACCTGTCAAATTTGAGCCCATTCATACACAGTCGAGAAAAATGACGAAATTGCCCTGGGCAAGATTTTTGTTTCCGATCAACAAGTCAAATTTCAGCCAATTCCGACACTGTTGCGAAAAATGACGAAATTACACCCGGCGCAGTTTTTGTTCCCGGTAAACCTGTCAAATTTCAGCCAATTTCGACACAGTCGAGAAAAATGACGAAATGGCCCCCGGCGCGGTTTTTGTTTCCGATCAACAAGTCAAATTTTAGTCAATTCCGACACAGTCGCGAAAAATGACGAAATTACACCCGGCGAGATTTTTGTTCCCGATAAACCTGTCAAATTTGAGCCCATTCCGACACAGTCGAGAAAAATGACGAAATTGCCGCCGCGCGATTTTTATTTCCGATCAAACTGCCATTTTTCAGCCAATTCCGACACAGTCGAGAAAAATGATGAAATTGCCCCCGGCGCGGTTTTTGTTTCCTATCAACAAGTAAAATTTCAGTCAATTCCGACACAGTCGCGAAAAATGACGAAATTACACCCGGCGCGATTT
>NW_019268225.1:2917-4998 GCF_002742605.1 Olea europaea var. sylvestris
GCGCGATTTTTGTTTCCGATCAACCAATCAAATTTTATCCAATTTCGACACAGTCGCGAAAAATTACGAAATTAAATCCGGCGCAGTTTTTGTTCCCGATCAACTTGTCAAATTTGAGCCCATTCCGACACAGTCGAGAAAAATGACGAAATTGCCCGCAGCGCGATTTTTATTTCCGATCAACCTGTCAAATTTTAGCCCATCCCGACACAGTCGCGACAAATGACGAAATTACACCCGACGCGGTTTTTGTTCCGGATCATCCTGTCAAATTTGAGCCCATTCCGACACAGTTGAGAAAAATGACGAAATTGCCCCCGCCGCGGTTTTTGTTTTCGATCAACGAGTCAAATTTTAGTCAATTCCGACACAGTCACGAAATGACGAAATTACACCCGGCGCGATTTTTGTTTCCGATAAACTTGTCAAATTTCAACACATTCCGACACAGTCGAGAAAAATGACGAAATTGCCCCCAGCGCGATTTTTGTTTCCGATCAACCAATCAAATTTTAGCCAATTTCGACACAGTCGCGAAAAATGACGAAATTAAATCCGGCGCAGTTTTTGTTCCCGATCAACCTGTCAAACTTGAGCCCATTCCGACACAGTCGAGAAAAATGACGAAATTGCCCGCGGCGCGATTTTTGTTTCCGATCAACCTGTCAAATTTTAGCCCATCCCGACACAGTCGCGACAAATGACGAAATTACACCCGGCGCGGTTTTTGTTCCGGATCATTCTGTCAAATTTGAGCCCATTCCGACACAGTCGAGAAAAATGACGAAATTGCCCCCGGCGCGATTTTTATTTCAGAACAAACTGCCAAATTTCAGTCAATTCCGACACAGTCGCGAAAAATGACGAAATTGCCCCCGCCGCGGTTTTTGTTTTCGATCAACAAGTCAAATTTTAGTCAATTCCGACACAGTCGCGAAAAATGACGAAATTACACTCAGCGCGATCTTTGTTCCCGATAAACCTGTCAAATTTGAGCTCATTCCGAAACGGTCGAGAAAAATGACGAAATTGCCTTCGGCGCGATTTTTATTTCCGATCAAAATGCCAAATTTCAGCCAATTCCGACACAGTCGAGGAAAATGACGAAATTGCCCCCGGCGCGAATTTTTTTTCCGATCAACTAGTCAAATTTTAGCCAATTCCGACACAATCGTGGAAAACGACGAAATTACACCCGGCGCTATTTTTGTTCCCGATCAACCTGTCAAATTTGAGCCCATTCATACACAGTCGAGAAAAATGACGAAATTGCCCTGGGCAGGATTTTTGTTTCCGATCAACAAGTCAAATTTCAGCCAATTCCGACACTGTCGCGAAAAATGATGAAATTACACCCGGCGCAGTTTTTGTTCCCGATAAACCCGTCAAATTTCAGCCAATTCCGACACAGTCGAGAAAAATGACGAAATGGCCCCCGGCGCGATTTTTCTCTCCGATCAACAAGTCAAATTTTAGTCAATTCCGACACAGTCGCGAAAAATGACGAAATTACACCCGGCGAGATTTTTGTTCCCGATAAACCTGTCAAATTTGGGCCCATTCCGACACAGTCGAGAAAAATGACGGAATTGCCGCCGCGCGATTTTTATTTCCGATCAAACTGCCAAATTTCAGCCAATTCCGACACAGTCGAGAAAAATGACGAAATTGCCCCCGGCGCGGTTTTTGTTTCCGATCAACTAGTCAAATTTCAGTCAATTCCGACACAGTCGCGAAAAATGACGAAATTACACCCGGCGCGATTTTTGTTCCCTATAAACTTGTCAAATTTCAACCAATTCCGACACAGTCGAGAAAAATGACGAAATTGCCCCAAGCGCAATTTTTGTTTCCGATCAACCAATCAAATTCTAGCCAATTTCGACACAGTCGCGAAAAATGGCGAAATTAAATCCAGCGCAGTTTTTGGTCTCGATCAACCTGTCAACTTTGAGCCCATTCCGACACAGTCGAGAAAAATGACGAAATTGCCCCCGTCGCGGTTTTTGTTTTCGATCAACAAGTCAAATTTTAGTCAATTCCGACACAGTCGCGAAAAATGACGAAATTACACCCGGCGC
>NW_019268226.1:0-4993 GCF_002742605.1 Olea europaea var. sylvestris
CCCGACACAGTCGAGAAAAATGACGAAATTGCCACCGGCGCGATTTTTATTTCCGATCAAACTGCCAAATTTCAGCAAATTCCAACACAGTCCAGAAAATTGAGGAAATTGCCACCGGCGCGGTTTTTGTTTCCGATCAACCAGTCAAATTTTAGCCAATTCCGACACAGTCGCGGAAAATGACGAAATTACTCCCGGGGCGGTTTTTGTTCCCGATCAACCGGTCAAATTTGAGGCTATTCCAACACGGTCGCGAAAAATGACGAAATTGCCCCCGATGCGATTTTTGTTTCCGATCAACCTGTCAAATTTGAGCCCATTCCGACACAGTTGAGAAAAATGACGAAATTGCCCCCGGCGCGATTTTTGTTTCCGATCAACCTGTCAAATTTAGCCAATTTCGATACAGTCGCGAAAAATGACGTAATTTCCACGGCGCGATTTTTGTTTCCGATCAATCTGTCAAATTTGAGCCCATTCCGACACAGTCGAGAAAAATGATGAAATTGCCGCCGGCGCGATTTTTATTTCCGATCATACTGCCAAATTTCAGCCAATTCGGACATAGTAGAGAAAAATGACGAAATTGCCCCCGGCACGATTTTTGTTTCCGATCAACCAGTCAAATTTTAGCCAATTCCGACACAGTTGCGAAAAATGACGAAATTACACCCTGCGCGATTTTTGTACCCGATCAACTTATCAAATTTGAGACCATTCCGACACAGTAGCGAAAAATGATTTAATTGCCATCGGCGCGGTTTTTGTTTCCGATCAACCAGTCAAATTTTAGCCAATTCTGACACTGTCGCGGAAAATGACGAAATTACACCCGGCGCAATTTTTGTTCCCGATCAACCAGTCAAATTTGAGCCTATTCCGACACGGTCGTGAAAAATGACGAAATTGCCCCCGGCGCGATTTTTATTTCAGATCAAACTGCCAAATTTCAGCCAATTCCGACACAGTCGTGAAAAATGACGAAATTGCCCCCGGCGCGATTTTTGTTTCCGACCAACCTGTCAAACTTTAGCCAATTTCGACACAGTCGCGAAAAATGACGAAATTTCCTCGGCGCGATTTTTGTTTCCGATCAATCTGTCAAATTTGAGCCCATTCCGACAGAGTCGAGAAAAATGATGAAATTGCCGCCGGAGCGATTTTTATTTCCTATCAAACTGCCAAATTTCAGACAATTCCGAAACAGTCGAGAAAAATGACAAAATTGCCCCCCGACGCGGTTTTTGTTTCCGATCAACAAGTCAAATTTATGCCAATTCCGACACAGTCGCGAAAAATGACGAAATTACACTCGGCGCGATTTTTGTTCCAGATAAACTTGTTAAATTTGAGCCCATTCCGACACAGTCGAGAAAAATGACGAAATTGCCCCCGGCGCGGTTTTTGTTTCCGATCAACAAGTCAAATTTATGCCAATTCCGACACAGTCGCGAAAAATGATGAAATTACACCCGGCGCGATTTTTGTTCTCGATAAACCTGTCAAATTTGAGCCCGTTCCGACACAGTCGAGAAAATGACGAAATTGCCCCCAGCGAGATTTTTGTTTCCGATCAACCTGTGAAATTTGAGCCCATTCCGACACAGTTGAGAAAAATGACGAAATTGCCCCCGGCGCGATTTTTGTTTCCGATCAACCTGTCAAATTTTAGCCAATTTCGACACAGTCGCGAAAAATGACGAAATTGCCCCGGCGCGATTTTTGTTTCCGATCAATCTGTCAAATTTGAGTCCATTCCGACAGAGTCGAGAAAAATGATGAAATTGCCGCCGGCGCGATTTTTATTTCCTATCAAACTGCCAAATTTCAGCCAATTCGGACATAGTCGAGAAAAATGACGAAATTGCCCCCGGAACGATTTTTATATCCGATCAAACTGCCAAATTTCAACCAATTCCAACACAGTCGAGAAAAATGACGAAATTGCCCCCGGCGCGGTTTTTATTTCCGATCAACCAGTCCAATTTTAGCCAATTCCGACACAGTCGCGGAAAATGACAAAATTACACCCGGCGCGATTTTTGTTCACGATCAACCGGTCAAATTTGAGCATATTCCGACACAGTCGCGAAAAATGACGAAATTGCCCCCGGCGCGATTTTTTTTTCCGGCGTAAACCTGTCAAATTTGAGCCCATTCCGACACAGTCAAGAAAAATGACGAAATTGCACCCGGCAGGATTTTTGTTTCCGATCAACCATTCAAATTTTAGCCAATTTCGACACAGTCGCGAAAAATGACGAAATTACACCCGGCGCGGTTTTTGTTCTCGAACAACCTGTCAAATTTGAGACCATTCCGACACAGTCGAAAAAAATGACGAAATTGCCCCCGGCGCGAATTTTATTTCCGATCAAACTGCCAAATTTCAGCCAATTTCGACACAGTCGAGAAAAATGACGAAATTGCCCCCGGCGCGGTTTTTGTTTCCGATCAAACAGTTAAATTTTAGCCAATTCCGAAACAGTCGCGGAAAATGACGAAATTACACCCGGCTCGATTTTTGTTCCCGATCAACCGGTCAAATTTGAGCCTATTCCGACACAGTCTCGAAAAATGACGAAATTGCCCCCGGCGTGATTTTTGTTTCCGATAGACCTGTCAAATTTGGGCCCATTCCGACACAGTCGAGAAAAATGACGAAATTGCCCCCGGCAAGATTTTTGTTTCCGATCAACCATTCAAATTTTAGCCAATTCCGACACAGTCGCGAAAAATGATGAAATTACACCCGGCGCGGTTTTTGTTCCCGATCAACCTGTCAAATTTGAGACCATTCCGACACAGTCGAGAAAAATGACGAAATTGCCCCCGGCGCGATTTTTATTTCCGATCAAACTGCCAAATTTGAGCCAATTCCGACACAGTCGAGAAAAATGACGAAATTGCCCACGGCGCGATTTTTGTTTCCGATCAACCAGTCAAATTTTAGCCAATTCCGACGCAGTCGCGAAAAATGAAGAAATTACACCCGGCGCTATTTTTGTTCCCGATCAACCTGTCAAATTTGAGCCCATTTCGACTCAATCGAGAAAAATGACGAAATTGCCGTCGGCGTGATTTTTATTTCGGATCAAACTGCCAAATTTCAGCCAATTCCGACACAGTCGAGAAAAATGACGAAATTGCCCCCGGCTCGATTTTTGCTTCCGATTAACTAGTAAAATTTTAGCCAATTCCGACACGGTCGCGAAAAATGACGAAATTACACCCGGCGCGATTTTTGTTCCCGATCTACCGGTCAAATTTGTGCCCATTCCGGCACAGTCGAGAAAAATGACGAAATTGCCCCCGGCGCGATTTTTGTTTCCGATCAACAAGTCAAATTTGAGCCCATTCGGACACAGTCGAGAAAAATGACGAAATTGCCGCCGGTACGATTTTTATTTTCGATCAAACTGCAAAATTTTAGCAAATTTCGACACAATCAAGAAAAATGATGAAATTGCCCCCGACACGATTTTTGTTTCCGATCAACCTGTCAAATTTGAGCCCATTCCGACACAGACGAGAAAAATGACGAAATTGCCCACGGCACGATTTTTATTTCAGATCAAAATTGCAAATTTTAGCAAATTCCCACACATTCGAGAAAAATGACGAAATTGCCCTCGGCGCGGTTTTTGTTTCCTATCAATAAGTCAAATTTTAGCCAATTCCGACACAGTCGCGAAAAATGAAAAAATTTCACCCGGCACGATTTTTGTTCCCGATAAATCTGTCAAATTTGAGCCAATTCCGACACAGTCGAGAAAAATGACGAAATTGCCGCCGGCGCGATTTTTATTTCCGATCAAACTCCCAAATTTCAGCCAATTCCGACACAGTCGAGAAAAATGACGAAATTGCCGCCGGCGCGATTTTTATTTCCGATCAAACTGCCAAATTTCAGCAAATTCCGACACATTCAAAAAAAATGATGAAATCGCCCCCAGCGCGGTTTTTGTTTCCGATCAACCAGTCAAATTTTAGCCAATTCCGACACAATCGCGAAAAATGACGAAATTAAACCCGGCAGGGTTTTTCTTCCCGATCAACCGGTCAAATCTGAGCCTATTCCGACACGGTCGCGAAAAATGACGAAATTGTCCCCGGCGCGATTTTTGTTTCCGACAACTAGTCAAATTTTAGCCAATTTCGACACAGTCGCGAAAAATGACGAAATTGCCGCCGGCACGATTTCCATTTCCGATCAAACTGCCAAATTTCAGCCAATTCTGACACAGTCGAGAAAAATGACGAAATTGCCCCCGGCGCGGTTTTTGTTTCCGATCAACAAGTCAAATTTCAGCCAATTCCGACACAGTCGCGAAAAATGTCGAAATTACACGCGGCACGATTTTTGTTCTCGATAAACCTGTCAAATTTGAGCCCGTTCCGACACAGTCGAGAAAAATAACGAAATTGCCATCGGCGCGATTTTTATTTCCGATCAAACAGCCAAATTTCACCCAATTCCGACATAGTAGCGAAAAATGACGAAATTGCTGCCGGCGCGATTTTTGTTTCCGATCAACCTGTCAAATTTTAGCCAATTTCGACACAGTCGCGAAAAATGACGAAATTGCCGCCGGCACGATTTCCATTTCCGATCAAACTGCCAAAATTCAGCCAATTCTGACACAGTCGAGAAAAATGACGAAATTGCCCCCGGCGCGGTTTTTGTTTCCGATCAACAAGTCAAATTTCAGCCAATTCCGACACAGTCGCGAAAAATGTCGAAATTACACGCGGCACGATTTTTGTTCTCGATAAACCTGTCAAATTTGAGCCCGTTCCGACACAGTCGAGAAAAATGACGAAATTGCCATCGGCGCGATTTTTATTTCCGATCAAACAGCCAAATTTCACCCAATTCCGACATAGTAGAGAAAAATGACGAAATTGCTGCCGGCGCGATTTTTGTTTCCGATCAACCTGTCAAATTTTAGCCAATTTCGACACAGTCGCGAAAAATGACGAAATTTCCCCG
>NW_019268227.1:0-4992 GCF_002742605.1 Olea europaea var. sylvestris
ACTTTAGTTTACACTTTACCACATGACACTACCCTACTGGACAGTTCATATTTCAAACAAGTTTCCCATCTAATTCACACTTGGCAACAGTGCAAGAGTAAAAAAACAAGTCAAAAATCAGTGTACAAATAACAAAGTTCAGCCGATAAGAACCTTGCTACATGTACACTACGGTGTACTCAGTTTAGTTTACACTTTACCACGTGACATTACCCTCTTGGACAGTTTCAATTTCCAAATGTTTTCCCATCCAATTGACACTTGACAACAATGCAAGTGTCGAACAACGTGTCAAAAATCAGTATACAAATACCAAAGTTCAATCGGTAAGAACCTTGCGACAGGCACACTATGGTGTGCACTTTAGTTTACACTTTACCACGTGTCATCACCGTATTGGACTCTTTAAATTTCAAACAGTTTTCCCATCCAATTGACACTTGACAACAATACAAGTGTCGAACAACGTGTCAAAAATCAGTGTACAAATAGCAAAGTTCAATCGATAAGAACCTTGCTACATGTACACAATGGTGTACACTTTAGTTCACACTTTGCCACATCACATTACTCTACTGGATAGTTAAAATTTCATACAGTTTTCCAATCCAATTGACACTTGACAGCACAGCAAGTTTCAAACAACGTGTCAAAATTTAGTGGACAAATAGCAAAGTTCGGTCAGTAAGAACCTTGAGACATGTACACTATGGTGTACACTTTAGTTTACAATTAGTCGCATGACACTACCCTACTGGACAGTTTAAATTTCAAACAATTTTCTGATCTAATTGCCACTTGACAACATCACAAGTGTCAAACAATGTGTCAAAAATCAATGTACAAATAGCAAGGTTCAATCGGTAAGAACCTTACTACATGTACACTATGGTGTACACTTTGGTTTACACTTTGCCATGTAACATTACCCTGTTGGATAGTTTAACCTATCTAATTGACACTTGACAACAATGCAAGTGTCAAACGACGTTTCAAAAATTAGTGTATAAATAGCAAAATTTAATCGGTAAGAACTTTGCCACATGTACACTATGGCGAACTCATTAGTTTACACTTTGCCTAGTGTCATTACCCTATTGGACAGTTTAAATTTCAAACAGCTTTCCCATCCAATTGACACTTGAAAACAATCCATGAATCGAATAATGTGTTAAAAATCACAACACAAATAGCAAAGTTCAATCGGTAAGAACATTGCTACATGTACACTATGGTGTACACTTTAGTTTACACTTTGCCCTGTGATATTACTCTATTGGACAGTTCAATTTTCAAATAGTTTTTCCATCCAGTAGACACTTGGTGACAATACAAGTGTTAAACAACATGTCGAAAATCATTGTACAAATAGTAAAGTTCAATTGGTAATGACCTTGCTTAATGTATACTATGGGGTACACTTTAGTTTACTCTTAGCCACGTGACATTACCCTGTTGGACAGTTTAAATTTTAAACAATTTTCCCATCCAATTGACACTTGAAAACAATGCAAGTGTCAAACAACGTGACAAAAATCAGAGTACAAATAGTAAAGTTCAATCAGTAAGAACCTTGCTACATGGACAATATGGTACACTTTAATTTACACTTTGCCACATGACATTACCCTGTTTAACAGTTTAAATTTCCAACAATTTACCCATCCAATTGACACTTGAAAACAATACAAGTGTCAAACATGTCAAAAATTAGTGTACAAATATCAAAGTTTAATCGGTAAGAACCTTGTGACATGTACACTATGGTGTACACCTTTGTTTACACTTTGCCAAGTGTCATTACCCTGTTGGACAGTTTAAATTTCAAACAGGTTTCCCATCCAATTGACACTTGGCAACAATGGAAGTGTGAAACAACATGTCAAAAATTAATGTACAAATAGCAAAGTTTAATCTGTAAGAACCTTACTACATGTACACTATGGTGTACACTTTAGTTTACACATTGCCCTGTGACATTACTCTATTGGACAGTTTAAATTTCAAATAGTTTTTCGATCCAACTGACACTTGGTAACAATACCAGTGTCAAACAACATGTCGAAAATAAGTGTACAAATAGCAAAGTTCAATCGGTAAGAACCTTGCTATATGTACACTATGGTTTACAGCTTAATTTACTCTTTGCCACGTGACATTACTTTTTTTAGATAGTGTAAATTCTAAATAGTTTTTCCATGCAATTGACACTTGACAAAAATGCAAGTGTCAAACAACGTGATAAAAATCAGAGTACAAATAGCAAAGTTCAATCAGTAAGGACCTTGCCACACGTACACTATGGTGTACACTTTAGTTCACACTTTTCCACGCGTCATTGCCCTATTGGACAGTTTAAATTTTGAATAGTTTTCCCATCCAATTGATACTTGACAACAATGCAAGTGTCAACACAACAATGCAAGTGTCAACACAACAATGCAAGTGTCAAACAACGTGTAAAAAACTAGTGCACAAGGAGCAAAGTTGAATCGGCAAGAACCTTGCGACATGTACACTGTGGTGTACACTTTAATTTACACTTTTCCACGTGACATTACCGTCCTGGACAGTTTAAATTTCAAACAGTTTTCCCATCCAATTGACACTTGACAACAATGCAAGTGTCAAACTATGAATCAAAAATCAGTGCACAAATAGCATAGTTCAATCGGTAAGGACCGTGCTATCTGTACACTATGGTGTACACTTTAGGTTACACGTTACCACGTGATATTACCCTGCTTGACAGCTTAAATTTCAAATAGTTTTTCCATCCAATTGACACTTGACAACAATGCAAGTGTCAAACGTGTCAAAAATCAGTGCACAAGTAGCAAAGTTCAACCGGCAAGAACCTTACGACATGTACACTGTGGTGTACACTTTAATTTACACTTTGCCACGTGACATTACCCTGTTGGACAACTTAAATTTCTAACAGTTTTCCTATCTAATTGATACTTGACAGCAATGTAAGTGTCAAAAAAGTGTCAAAAATAAGTGTACAAATAGGAAAGCTCAATCGGTAAGAACCTTGTTACATGTACACCTTGGTGTACACACTTTAGTTTATACTTTGCCAAGTGACATTAACTTATTGGACAGTATAAATTTCAAATAGTTTTCCCATCCAATTAACACTTGACAATAATGCAAGCGTCAAATAACGTGTCAAAATTCGATGTACAAATAGTAAAGTTCAATTAGTATGAACCCTGCTACATGTACACCTTAGTTTACACTTTACCACGTGACATTATCCTCTTGGACAGTTTAAATTTCACACAGTTTTCCCATCCAATTGACACTTGACAACAATGCAAGGGTCGAACAACGTGTAAAAAATCAATGTACAAATAGCAAAGTTCAATCGGTAAGAACCTTGTGACACGTACACTATGGTGTACTCACTTTTGCTTACACTTTGCCACATGACATTATCCTCTTGGATAGTTTAAATTTCCAAAGGATTTCCCATTCAATTGACACTTGACAACAATGCAAGTCTCAAAAATCAGTATGCAAATTGCAAAGTTCAATCGGTAAGAACCTTGCGACAGGTACACTATGGTGTGCACCTTAGATTACACTTTATCACATCTCATTATCCTATTCGACTCTTTAAATTTTATACAATTTTCCCATCCAATTGATACTTGACAACAAAGCAAGTGTCGAACAATGTGTCAAAAATTAGTGTACAAATAGCAAAGTTCAATCGATAAGAACCTTGCTACATGTACACTTTAGTTCACACTCTGCCACGTCACATTACTCTACTGGACAGTTAAAATTTTATACAGTTTTCCAATTTAATTGACACTTGACAACAATGCAAGTTTCAAACAACGTGTCAAAAATTAGTGTACAAGTAGCAAAGTTTGGTCAGTAAGAACCATGCGACATGTACACTTTGGTGTACACTTTAGTTTACACTTAGCCACGTTGCACGACCCTACTGGACAGTTTAAATTTCAAATAGCTTTCCCATGTAATTGCCACTTGACAACAATGCAAGTGTCAAACAATGTGTCAAAATTCAGTGTACAAATAGCAAGGTTCAATCGATAAGAACCTTGCTACATGTACACTATGGCGTACACTTTGGTTTACACTTTTCCATGTAACATTACCCTGTTGGACAGTTTAAATTTCAAACAGTTTTCCCATCTAATTGACACCTGACAACATTGCAAGTGTTAAACAACTTGTCAAAAATCAGTGTACAACTAGCAAAGTTCAATCGGTAAAAACCTGCCACATGTACACTATGCGGAACTCTTTAGTTTACACTTTGCCTAGTGTCATTACCCAGTTGGATTGTTTAAATTTCAAATAGTTTTTCCATCCAATTGACACTTGAAAAGAATGCAAGTGTCGAACAACGTGTTAAAAATCACTGTACAAATAGCAAAGTTCAATCGGTAAGAACCTTACTACATGTGCACTATGGTGTACACTTTAGTTTACACTTTGCCCCTTGACATTACTCAATTGGACTGTCCAAATTTCAAATAGTTTTTCCATCCAATTGACACTTGGTAATAACACAAGTGTCAAACAGCATGTCAAAAATCATTGTACAAATAGTAAAGTTCAATCGGTAATGACCTTGCTTAATGTCCACTATGGGGTACACTTTAGTTTAGTCTTAGCCACATGACATTACCCTGTTAGACAGTTTAAATTTTAAACAATTTTTCCATCCAATTGACACTTGAAAACAATGCAAGTGTCAAACAACGTGACAAAAATCAGAGTACAAATAGCAAAGTTCAATCGGCAAGAACCTTGCTACATGTACACTATGGTACACTTTAATTTACACTTTGCCACATGACATTACCTTGTTGGACAGTTTAAATTTCTAATAGTTTACCCATCCAATTGACACTTGACAACAATGCAAGTGTCAAACGTGTCAAAAATTAGTGTACAAATAGCAAAGTTTAATCGGTAAGAACCTAGCGACATGTACACTATGGTGTA
>NW_019268228.1:0-4991 GCF_002742605.1 Olea europaea var. sylvestris
TTATGATTGAAGAAACTAATGATTTCAATGAAAAAAAGGCTTCTATGCGATTATCTGTAATATGATTTTTTTTCTTTTTTTTTTCCCAATAATAGACATATCCTAACAAAACAGTGGTGATAGTGCACTCGTGGGAGCTTAGCACCCATGTAGCGTCATTCCGTGCTTTACTCGAAGTAATTTGCCTCACAAGCTGCTGGGCGTGTGGACACTGCAAAGTCCTATTAAAGTTCTCTCTCAATCCTCCTTTCATACTAGAACCCTTACCGGCTCCAGCCACCACCACAAGGGACACCAAGAGGAGAAAGGTATATTCAACTCTCATTTTCAACAAGGAAAAACAGCAAATTAGGATTGATATTACAACATAGTACACTTGGGATGTGAGAAGAAGATTTTAGTGTACACAAAATAGACTCTTTGGGAGTTTCTTTATATAGGCAAGGAAATCAGGAAGGATTGGCTAATACTTGAATATAAAAATAACTCTACATGTCAATTATACCCATCACATTTTGTTTCTTGGAATTTTTCTTTTGATTCTCTTAACAAATTCAAGCTAAAATAAATAAAATCTTGAAGTTCAAATTTCCTAAATCGAGATTAGTCAGTTTATTTAAAATTTTATATTTTTGAGCAATACACTCTTTTCTCAATCTAGAGCACTAGTTTATTGCATCTTTGACTACGCCTAAAAGCCTAAAAGCTAGATATTTTTTTGGATAGCATGCACATCTTGGAAACTCAAGTGTTGACCTCGAGAATTGGACCCTTCACGTGGCCAACGAATAGCTACTCCACGTAATCTTCCTTGCGCACAACAACGCATGGTTAGAAGTACACGATCAGAACCAACGGAGGTGGTAGAGGTCACATACACTCCAATGGTCAAGTTAGCGTTGGGTGACCGAAACAGTGCTCAAATTGTGTAAGAGTGGGGAGAAGAATATATACTTCTTAGTATGGAGAGCTAAGTTATAAGAGTTTTAATTTCCTTTGTCTCTTGCCAAACTTTGGGTATTTATAGACGTAGAGCGTCATTGGATATAGGACACGTGTACGCATCTGACAGTGTGAGGCGTCCGCTTATAGGCGTCAATCAGTCGCATCTAGAGTGGGGGGCAATTAGTTCTTATGAGTTGAGTTGACATAAAGTTGATATGTCACATCAACTAGATCTATGAAAATCACATATCAATTGATCCTTGGAGGCAGAGGGGATCCTAACAGATATCTTTCTGACAGTAACGACGGAGGGATCTGTTAAGGGAGTGCCTCGAAGTGCTCAACGCTTCGGAGTTGAGGGACACTTCGATTGCTTCAATGGATCTATTCTTCACCTTGTAGCGTGCCATGTTGAGGTCGTCAGGAGGGGGCATCACTTTGAAACCACTTCGGGTGAACATGTGTCACTTCGGAGAGTGTGCGTGACTGTTGTCCAAAGTGGTTTAGCTAGGGGATGGACACATGGGATCTACTTTTTAGTGGATCTACTCTTTACCTTACAGCTCGCTATGTTGAGGTCATCAAGAGTGGGCATCACTTCGGACCACTTCGGGTGAACATGTGTCGCTTCAGGGAGTGTGCGTGACTGTTGTCCGAAGTGGTTTAGCTAGGTGATGGACACGTGTGAGTGGTGTGATAATTTTTCCGAAGTGGTTTAGTTAGGGGTGTAATAGTGGTCCCCCCAAGTTCAGGCATGAATATTCATATCATAGGTGGAATTGCTTTCTTGATCGTGTATGCTGGCCTTAGAGTAAGTATTGTGGATTCTAATGAAGTGCTGATGTGAAAGGATGAAGTAAGCAGACGTGTCAAATAGCTGTTGAATGAGGCGAAATGATGACCGAGTTGATGTGGGTAGGACGTTCTATCGGTTGCGCCGAAACTTGTAAAGGAGGGTGAAGAGCTTATCTGCCACCGGGGCATTAACCCACATGGGACAACACGTTAGGAGATGGCTAAAGCCTTGTAAAGCTAAAGGATCATGCGATCGAGGTGGTAACTAACAAGGGACTCCACGTCAGTGCCGTCGAAGCTTTTGAACATGGGTGAAGAGCTCATCTGTCACCGGTGCGCTGACCCACATGGGACGACACGTTGGGAGATGGCTAAGGCTTGGAAAAGCTGAGAGAAAGTAGCGATCGAGGCGATGACCCACAGGAGACTCTGCGTTAGGTGCGTCGAAGCTTGTAAAGCAGGGTGAAGAGCTCATCTGCCACCGATGCGCTGACCCACAGGGGACGAAGCGTTGAGAGATGGTTAAAGCTTTGTAAAGTTTAGGGGGAGACGCAGCATCCGAGGTGATGACCCACAGGGATCTCCGCGTTAGGTGCGTCGAAGCTTTGCGAAGCTAGTTGAAGGGCTTTATCCGAGGCGAAGTGGGATGGTTTGCTCTTGGTCTGAAGTGTTTTATGACGTAAATCGATATGACAGCTGTCGCGTATTTCCAAGGCGACAGTTGGACGTGCTATCTGTTCCCAGAAAAAGGACTGCTGCAGCTACTTATTGTTGACGACTGTTACTGTTCGAGGCAACGCGTTTTAAGTGTGCGTGTGAGGTACTGTCAGATCCTGGGTGTTCATCAAATCTGGCGTTTCATTTCAACGATCCAGATTTGTGAAGAGATGACGGCCTAGATTGACATCGTTTGAATTCAACAGTGGAGATCATCTCGAGTGTTCTATAAAAGGGGAGACTTGAGCGTTGTTAGAGGTTTTCACTTTTGCGAAATCAAGCTCTCTGCGCTCTTAAGATTCTTTGTGATTTTCGGTGATCTTCAAGTGTTTTTCGACGACATTTTCAGTTTTTGGAGACTTTTAAAGGACCATTTCTTATTTTTCAATTGTAGAAAACCCCAATCCATTCGTTTGAGTAAGTATTTCTTTGGTTTTTCACTTTTTTTGAATTCTGAAGATGGCTTCTGTGTGTAGTAATGCTTCGGGGAGGGAGTTGGAGATAGTGATGGTTGACCAGCCAATATTGGCGACCTCCTCGAAATTGTCCGAGGCGATATTAGGAGGGAGAACATTTTGAGACGGCCTAATAGTGCAGTAGACACTTCCATACACTGGGGGTGTCTGATTACCCTTCCAAACTTAAGCCTGTCGACCTCGATAGACTTAGAAAGGAGTATAGGATCCCGAACAGGGTGGGCCTAATTTTGCCAGAGCCTGATGAACGAGCCTATTAGCCTAGGCCGGGCTGCGTAACTGTGAGCGAATCGTTATTTAGGGCTGGTCTTAGGTTGCCGATCCATTCTTTCTTTTGCTATGTTTTGAGGACCTATGGCCTGGCCCCGACCCAATTGAACCCCAACTCTTGGAGTTAGATGGTGGGGTCATGGATGTTATGGAAGGAGGCGTCGTTTGGGGTAGAAATGTCGTTCTCAGTGTTTCAGACCTTATACATCCCTAAGGTAGCGACGGGGGGTGATAAGACTAGGGGATGGCACTACCTAACTTCATGGGGTTTCCACACTCCTTTTGTACTCGATCTGCCGAGCTCTATGAAGGAATGGAAGAGTTCATGGTGCTGGGCCTCTGGGAGATGGGTCACAATGGAGGGCGACCCCCTGACGCCTCTTACGGTCCCCACAAAGTATTCAACACTTAGTGAGTACTGGAGCTTTGCGATTTTTTTATGTTTTGCATCAGTTCAGAAGTTATCTATTTGTTATTCTTGCAGGTACTCTTCCTCAGTGCAAGCTTTCTGCCTAGGAGTTTGATATAATCTGTATCGTTTATCAGCTTCCGTTGAAGAAGATGTCCTACAACGAGCTTATCAGGAAGAACATCCACTTCGTTACACACGAGCTGATGGCCTCCCAAGGTAATTATCTGGAGTGTTCCTATTGTAAAGAATTTTTGACCTCTTTACACATGCTAACCCATTTTGTTTTGCCATAGACGATTTTAACAACAAGAGGCCGGTGAGGCCTAACTTTAAAACAATCCAACGGATGATGGCCGAGACAAGGGCGTTGAAGACCTCCTCCTCTGCCTATAAAAAGTAAACGGAGGACTTAGTGGCTGCGAGCAAACAGCTCCAGCCTGCGACGGAGGAGGAGGAGGAGAAGGAGGATCCAGAGGCAGCTCTCCAAAAGAAGGGGAAAAGGGCTACTAGTTCATCAAAGGGGCCCACAATGGCGAAGGCTGCCCCGACCCTCCACCAAACAACAATCCCCACTGGGGTGCCCCAGTCGACCCCCCAGTTGCTGCCATCCCAGTCACACAAGTGTCGTGGCAGCAGAAGAAGAAGAGGGCTTGCCCGGAGAAGGAGGTGGACTTCCTGGGCATCAATAAAGAATAGCCGGTGAGGGAGGTGTTGGAGGCCTTGCCTCCGGAGACGGTGGCCTTTGCCCTGGTCCATAGCAAGTATTGGACCGAGAAGTGGAAAGACCACACAGCCTCCTGCACTGTCGAAGACCTGGTAGCTGCCAACAGTGCTTGCGTTGCCCGGACTTTGAGTACAAGTGTTCAACTTCAGGGCTTGGTCAAGGACCTCAATGCGAAGATGGAGGATTTGGCCAAGCGTCTGGAGGAGGCATTGCACTACAGGGACGCGGTGCGGGCCGTCTAAACCAAGGCCTTGAAGGCGGAGAAGGCGAGGCAAGAGGTGGAAGGCCGGCTTTTGGGGGCCAATGAGGAGATATAGAGGCTGAAGAAGGAGCTCTATGAATTGGAGTGTCAGGTGGCTGCGATGACAAGGAGAGTTGATCATGCGAACGAGCACCATTGGGTCTCCACTGAGGCTCTGGAGGCCTCAAATAAAGAGAAGGCCAAGCTGAGGCAATGGGCAGAAGCCCAGGCTGAGGAGATCGAATCTCTGAAGGTCGAGGTGAAGGCGACGGAGGAGTCAGCAGTGCAGAATTTTATTGATCACTTCGAAGAACATCCACTGTATGATGACTTTGCCAATTTCTGGGCCTCGTGGAATGCCCAGGCAATGTTGGATCGCCTGAGGGAGGTCTACCCAACTCTGGATCTGAC
>NW_019268229.1:0-4990 GCF_002742605.1 Olea europaea var. sylvestris
TGGAATCGAGCCGATGAAAAGTGGTTTTTCATTTTGATGATAACTTCGGGTTTGTTGGTTTTTGGCGAATTGCTAGTCTAAACTGATTGGAATCAAGCCAATGAAAAGTGGCTTTTGATTTCATAATAACTTCGAGTTTGTTTGTTTTTGGCGAATTGCTTGTCTAATTTGATTGGAATCAAGCCAAAGAAAAGTGGTTTTCCATTTCATGATAACTTCGGGTTAGTTTGTTTTTGGCAAATTGCTAGTGTACATCGATTGGAATCGAGCTAATGAAAAGTTGATTTTTATTTCATGATAACTTCGGGTTTGTTCATTTTTGGCGAATTACTACTCTAATTCGATTGGAACCGAGCTAATGAAAAGTGGCTTTTCATTTCATGATAACTTTAGGTTTGTTCGTTTTTGGCGAATTGCTACTCTAATTCTATTGGAATCGAGCCAATGCAAAGTGGTTTTTCGTTACATGACAACATCGGGTTTGTTCGTTTTTGGCGAGTTGCTAGTCTAATTCGATTGGAATAGAGCCAAGGAAAAGTGGTTTTTTGTTTCATGACAACATCAGCTTCGTTTGTTTTTGGCAAGTTGCTAGTCTAATTCGATTGGAATTGAGCCAATGAAATGCGGTTTTTCATTTCGTGATTGCTTCGGGTTTGTTCATTTTTGACGAATTGCAAGTCTAAATCAATTGATAACATGCCAATGAAAATTGCTTTTGATTTCATGATAACTTCAGGTTTGTTCACTTTTGGCGACTTGCTAGTCTAATTCGATTGGAGTTGAGCCAATGAAAAGTGGTTTTTCGTATCACGACAACTTCGGGTTTGTTCGATTTTGGCTAATTGGTAGTCTAAATAGTTTGAAATCGAGCCAAAGAAAAGCGGTTTTTCATTTCATGATAACTTTGGGTTTGTTCATTTTTGGGGAATTGCTCGTCTAATTCGATTGCAATCGAGCTAATGAAAAATGGTTTTTGATTTCACGATAACTTCGGATTTGTTTCTTTTTGGCGAATTACTAGTCTAAATCGATTGGAATCAAGCCAATGAAAAGTGACTTTTGATTTCATGATAACTTCGGGTTTGTTTGTTTTTGGCGACTTCCTAGTCTAATCCAATTGGAATCGAGCTAATGAAAAGTGGTTTTTCGTTTCACGATAGCTTCGAATTTGTTCGTTTTTGGCGAATTGCTAGTCTAATTCGATTGGAATCGAGCCAATGAAAAGTGGTTTTTTGTTTCATGACAACTTCGGGTTTGTTCTTTTTTGGCGAATTGCTAATCTAAATCGATTGGTATCGAGCCAATGAAAAGTGGCTTTTGATCTCATGTTATCTTTGGGTTTTTTCGTTTTAGCAAATTGCTAGTCTAAATCCATTGTAATCGAGCAAGTGAAAAGTGGCTTTTGGTTTCATGATAACTTCGGGTTTGTTCGTTTTTGGCCAATTGCTATCTAATTCCATTGGAATTGAGCCAAAGAAAAGTGGTTTTTCATTTCATGATAACTTTGGGTTTGTTCATTTTTGGCGAATTGCTAGTCTAAATAGATTGGAATCGAGCCAAAGAAAAGCGATTTTCATTTCATGATAACTTCGGGTTTGTTCATTTTTGGCGAATTGCTCGTCTATGTCGATTGGAATCGAGCTAATGAAAAGGGGTTTTTAATTTCACGACAACTTCGAATTTGTTTATTTTTGGTGAATTGCTAGTCTAAATCGATTGGAATCAAGCTAATGAAAAGTGGCTTTTGATTTCATGATAACTTCGGCTTTGTTCTTTTTTGCGACTTGTTAGTCTAATTTGATTGGAATCGAGCCAATGAAAAGTGGTTTTTCGTTTCATGAAAACATCGGGTTTGTTCGTTTTTGGCTAGTTGCTAGTCTAATTCGATTGAAATCGAGCCAATGAAAAGTGGTTTTTCATTTCATGATTGCTTCGGGTTTGTTCATTTTTGACGAATTGCTAGTCTAAATCGATTGGAATCAAGCCGATGAAAATTGCTTTTGATTTCATGATAACTTCAGGTTTGTACGCTTTTGGTGACTTGCTAGTCTAATTCGATTGGAATCGTGCCAATGAAAAGTGGTTTTTCATTTCACGACAACTTCGGGTTTGTTCGTTTGTGGCGAATTGCTAGTCTAATTCAATTGGAATTTAGCCAATAAAAAGTGGTTTTTCATTTCATGATAACTTCGAGTTCGTTAATTTTTCGTGAATTGTCAATTTAATTCGATTGGAGTCGAGCTAATGAAAAGTGGTTTTTCATTCCATGATAATTTTGGGTTGGTTCATTTTTTGCGAATTGCTAGTCCAATTCGATTGGAATCGAGCCAATGAAAAGTGGTTTTTGGTTTCTTGATAACATCAGGTTTGTTCATTTTTGTGAATTACTAGTCTAATTTAATTGGAATCAGGCCAACAAAAAGTGACTTTTGAATTCATGATAACTTTGCATTTGTTCTTTTTTGGCCAATTGCTAGTCTAATTCGATTGGAATCGAGCCAACGAAAAGTGGCTTTTGATTTTATTATAACTTTGGGTCTATTCGTTTTAGGGGAATTGGTAGTCTAATTCGATTGGAATCGAGCCAATGAAAGGTGGTTTTTGATTTCATGGTAACTTCGGGTTTGTTCGGTTTTGGCAAATTTCTAGTCTATTTCAATTGGAATCGAGCTAATGAAAATTGGTTTTTCATTTTGATGATAACTTCGGGGTTGTTTGTTTTTGGCGAATGCTAGTCTAAATCGATTGGAATCGACCCAATGAAATGTGGCTTTTGATTTCATGATAACTTCGGGTTTGTTCGGTTTTGGCAAATTTCTAGTCTATTTCAATTGGAATCGAGCTAATGAAAATTGGTTTTTCATTTTGATGATAACTTCGGGGTTGTTTGTTTTTGGCGAATGCTAGTCTAAATCGATTGGAATCGACCCAATGAAATGTGGCTTTTGATTTCATGATAACTTCGGGTTTGTTCGGTTTTGGCAAATTTCTAGTCTATTTCAATTGGAATCGAGCTAATGAAAATTGGTTTTTCATTTTGATGATAACTTCGGGGTTGTTTGTTTTTGGCGAATGCTAGTCTAAATCGATTGGAATCGACCCAATGAAATGTGGCTTTTGATTTCATGATAACTTCGGGTTTGTTCGGTTTTGGCAAATTTCTAGTCTATTTCAATTGGAATCGAGCTAATGAAAATTGGTTTTTCATTTTGATGATAACTTCGGGGTTGTTTGTTTTTGGCGAATGCTAGTCTAAATCGATTGGAATCAAGCCAATGAAAAGTGGTTTTTGATTTCATGGTAACTTCGGGTTTGTTCGGTTTTGGCAAATTTCTAGTCTAATTCAATTGGAATCGAGCTAATGAAAATTGGTTTTTCATTTTGATGATAACTTCGGGTTTGTTTGTTTTTGGCGAATTGCTAGTCTAAATCGATTGGAATCGACCCAATGAAATGTGGCTTTTGATTTCATGATAATATCCGGTTTGTTTGTTTTTGGCGAATTGCTTGTCTAATTCGACTGGAATCAAGCCAAAGAAAAGTGGTTTTCCATTTCATGATAACTTTGGCTTTGTTCGTTTTTGGCGAATTGCTAGTGTAAATCATTTGGAATCGAGCTAATGAAAAGTTGCTTTTGATTTCATGATTACTTCGGGTTTGTTCATTTTTAGTGAATTGCTAGTCTAATTTGATTGGAATCGAGCCAAGAAAAGTGGTTTTTCATTTCATGATAACTTCGGGTTTGTTCGATTTTGGCATATTGGTAGTCCAATTCGATCGGAATCAAGCCAATGAAAAGTGGCTTTTCATTTCGTGATAACTTCGGGTTTGTTCGTTTCTGGCGAATTGCTAGTCTAAATCGATTGAAATCGAGCAAATGAAAAGTGGCTTTTGATTTCATGATATCTTCGGGTTTATTCATTTTGGCGAGTTGGTTGTCTAATTCGATTCGAATCGAGCTAATGAAAAGTGATTTTTGATTTCATGATAAATTCGGATCTGTTCATTTTTGATGAATTGCTAGTCTAATTTGATTGGAATTGAGCCAATGAAAAGTGGTTTTTGATTTAATGATAACTTCGAGTTTGTCCCTTTTTGGCTAATTGCTAGTCTAATTCGATTGTAATCGAGCCAATGAAAAGCGGCTTTTCATTTCATGATAACTTTGGGTTTGTTCCTTTTTGGCAAATTGCTTATCTAAATTGATTGGAATCAAGCCAATGAAAAGTGGTTTTTCATTTTGATGATAACTTCGGGTTTTTTGGTTTTTGGCTAATTGCTAGTCTAAATTGATTGGAATCGAGCCATTGGAAAGTGGCTTTTGATTTCATGATAACATCGGGTTTGTTTGTTTTTGGCGAATTGCTAGTCTGATTCGATTGGAATCAAGCCAAAGAAAAGTGATTTTCCATTATATGATAACTCCGGCTTTCTTCGTTTTTGGCAAATTGCTAGTCTAATTCGATCCGAATCCAGCTATTGAAAAGTGGTTTTTGATTTCATGATAACTTCAGATCTATTCGTTTTTGGCGAATTGCTAGTCTAATTTGATTGGAATTGAGCCAATGAAAAGTGGTTTTTGATTTCATGATAACTTCGGGTTTGTTCGTTCTTTCGCGAATTGCGAGTCTAATTCGATTAGAACCGAGCTAATGAAAAGTGGTTTTTGATTTCATGATAACTTCGGGTTTATTCATTTTTGGTGAATTGCTAATCTAATTCGATTATAATCGAGCCAATGAAAAGTGTTTTTTTCATTTTGATGATAACTTCGGGTTTGTTCGTTTTTGACGAATTACTAGTCTAAATCGATTGGAATCAAGCCAATGAAAAGTTGATTTTGATTTCATGATAACATCGGGCTTGTTTATTTTTGGCGAATTGCTAGTATAAATCGATTGGAATCAAGCAAAAGAAAAGTGGTTTTTCATTTCATGATAACATTGGGTTTGTTCGTTTTTGGCGAATTGCTAGTCCAAATAGATTGGAA